>NC_056732.1:543305011-543415011 GCF_019279795.1 Protopterus annectens | reverse complement strand
AATTTCTCATATAAAAATGCTTTTATTCAGAGTAATAATGGCATGCAATTACACTTTCCTTATATAATATTTGTAGTAAGTATTCTCCAATGGCATGAGTGAATGAGACAATATTCTATATGCTGTTGCCTTAGTTAAGCAAATACAGGTACACATATCCCTTGCAGCAATGACATGAGGCAATGCCTTGAAATAACATATCTCACATTTGTAGTGATGCTTTTGCTTTATTCTCTAAAATATCGTGTATTTTTGTAATCAGATGCTCAGGTGATCAGCATCCACAGTCAGTGACTGTCAGCATTGTGTGACCTCATACTGTAGCCTATGAATGGCAGCCACCACAGTTATCATGTGTACATTTCATTAGGAGAGGCCTCTACCATCTTTTTGTCTCAAAGAGATTGCTTTTGACACATACATATGATGTAATGAGTTGGTATAGGTACAGTGTCATACCTGTGTTAAGGCTTCCATTGTGGTGAGTGTGGTTCATCCATACATCATTAGTCAGTAGACTCACACAGCTGACTGTTCAGTTCCTGAAAAGAGCAACATTATATGAATCCACTGACATTACATAAACACTGTTATATCTAGTTAGTCTTATTCATTTTTAAGTTGGATAATGATAGATAATACATGTTGTGATTGCATGGCAGTGAAGTGATTATTTGGGGCATGTTGTGCTCTGAGTTTTCCTGTGGCATGTGCATTGAGTACTGGCTTGTATAACATACCTCTACAGATATGATATTGCCCAATTTTGGATAGTGTATGTAATATATGATGGAAATAGCTTCCTTGCCAAAGAAAAATCAATATTGTACTGCTCACTCTTGTATGGACAGTAACATCTGTAGCTTCTTTTCAGCATTCTGACTAAATCAGATTGTTCAAATGATGTTTGTTACTCCTTTTTTACAGCACACATAAATTTCAGTTATTTATAATAGCCTCCATTGCTACATCCTGCATCAATGCAGTCAATTCAGAGGTCTGTAGAGAACCTATTTTCAAAGGCAAGGGTTTGAATTTGCTAATGTCTGTCAGACAGCAGTGGCTTACACATATAAAATAGATATGGCACAGTCAGAAGGCTACCTCCTTCTGGCATTGCTCTACATGTTAGTTCGTCCATAACTCTTATCATAGGAAAAGTGTAGCAATCCCTTCAAGGGTTTTCTTCATGACATAACCAATTTGCATATTTCTGTGGTGTCTATAATTGATATTCATCTCTCTGATATCTGTCCTGGTATGTGTTCAAAAATGACATGATGCAAATATTTATTATGTCATTCATTGCTCAGAGGCATTACCTATTTCCAAAATAATTATGTTCTGTATTGCATGTCTTCATTCTAACATTTCTTTATTACTGCAATTCTTTTTTGTCTCACTGTACAGCCTAATAGCAGATGAGGGCTTCCATTTAATATTTCTTACTGTGTGACATGCAGCCAGATCATCAGATAGTGTGATCAGACCTCTGTTATGACACTTTCTTGTGTATTAGTACTGTTGAATTGCTGCTATGTTACTGTTCCCTGTAATTCCATGTGAGCACACCCAGCATAATGATGTATGAGTTGTGTGCCATTTACCAATGGAAAACTTGAAATCATGAACTATTATCTGATCTGTGTTGTCATTTGTCACTTATGTATGTTGACTGTTATTATTTTATAATTTAGCATTTACATGACTATACAGCACATGCTTGTCTATTACATAACTATAGGTGATAAACTCCTTTCCTATTAGTGCCAATAGCAGCTATTTGCAAAAACATGCCCCTTTCTGATGTGCATGGCATAACAGCTGTAAGATTCACTTGTTCTTGTGTATACCTGTTGAGGTAGAGAATATAGCAGTGATGTTGGCTAACATACACAAATTCCCTGTATATAAATCTCATATGGAATAACTGCAATCTATGCATTTATCTCATAATGTATCTTCTCTCCTTGCTAACTATTATTTCAGCTCAGCATTTTATTAACATATATATCACATTACCTCCACTTTGGTACACAAGTAGCTTTATGATCCTCTCACATCCATTGTTAGCATGTCTATTTATCTGCATAAGTCAAATATTGTCATTGAGATTAATTAACATTACATCAATATGGCAGTATTTACATTGCAAATGTTTCTTTGACATTTGGACACATTTGCTTTTAGTATTTGAGTGCACTTTCTCCATTTCCCCTCCCCTCTTAATTACTTTTGCCATAGGACTAATGTTAATTGTGTACAGTTCCTCCATTTTACTTCCCCTTCTTCAGAATTCTTTCACTGTACTTCCCCTTAGTATTTCTGGCTACGGCACATGCGCATATACTAGGTTTTTCTATAGGCAAGCCATTTTGTTCACATTCTGTATTCGTGCTTGCAAGCACCTTTCCATGACAATGGGCACTATTGCTGGCCATGAAAAGGTACTTGCAAATGTGTAGGCATGATGAGCAGCATACATATCAATTAGCATTGCTGCTCATGACTCTAACATGCTTAAATCATGTACGCGTAGGGCAAAGACAACACGATTGTTAATGAATCCGAGGGGTTCTCTGAATAGACTTATCTTCCCATTTCATGAAACTCGACCTATGATTTTTTTACACTGAGAATCACCCTCAAGTTCCTACAGGTTTGCACAGTCATTTCATTGTCACAGTCTCCCAAACTAGATTATATTCCATTTCATTAATGGATGCATTTAGAACTTATTTTCTTAGTGAAGAATTCTGTATACGCCCAAACAAATTTGTAGCAAAATGAAATTACATCAGAATCAAAAATCATAATTATTTCTTCTGAAATTTAATATTTTCAGCCAGCACATATAAATCTATATGAGTAACTTAAAAATGAAGGTGGAGTACATCTTTATGGTTAGGATCAGCAACTATGATACAATATTGGAGGAGATTAATAGAACATATTTTTTTGATAAAATGTGAACACTGTTATAGAAATATTGTATTATATCTATAGGTACTGCCAGAAGGTCCAAATAGTAATTATACTGTTCCATTTTGTGCCATTCAGGTCACTAGAATTTCATATTTTGATATCAGTACCAGGTAGCAAACTCAGTAAATATCATAATCATGCCCTTATTTTGTTGGCATAGAACTGGAACTAAAAGCAATACAATTCTTGTGAAAAATAACATGATACTTTCTTTCATTTTAAATGTTATAACAAAAACACGGGTTTGACACATGCTGACTAGTAACCACACATCCAAGCGATTGTCTATAGCGCTATAAGTTCATGACATTTGCAATTTACTGCTGAGTATTTGGGTTTTGTGTTTTGATGATTTTATAGGAAAATCTGAAAACATTATAAATGTACTGTCACTCACACTTAGGGTCAGCTTAAGGTCAGAATGGCCATAAGCGATTGTCAGAGTGATATATTTCAAAAACATGAAGCTGAAACTAGAAGCAAAGCTATCAGTTCCCTGTATGTTAACAATGCAAGGGCTATCCAAAACATAAATATATAATAGCTTCAGGACTGAAAACATGTTGTATTTCTGTATAACAGTGACACTTTCATTATTTATAAATGCTGTGGTATAGTAACACCATTAACATTACTTTTATTGATACTTTATAAGGAGATGCTTTGCTGTGTGCACATCTAGGAGCACATTATGTAGATGATTTCTCTGTACCATTCCCAGTGCAGCTTCAAGAACATTTCATAAGTATATACCAAATGACTTTGTAGATACAGACCTTTATTACTCAGAAACCCAGCATAGCTAGAACAGTCTGGGTAAGGGGAACAGTTGTCTTGAAAAAGAGTCAGGCATAAAGCATAGAAATATATTTTTGTTAAAGAAATTATACAGAGGTGAGGCTCAGTGTAAGTGGGTTTGAGTGAATGCCTTAGATGGTGTTTAAACAATCACGATGGATGATTCAGCTACTATTTGCTGCACTTTGGACTCAGCAAACCCAGGCACTATGCAAGTATAACCTGCCTGGTTTATGAAAATAAGTGTTAAAAGTTTTAAGATTGGATCACAAATCACAGCAAGTGTCACTGCAATAGAATATGTTATAAGGCAGAAAGGGCAGAAGCTAACTTTAGATACATTGATTGCTAGTAATTATTAGGCCTGCTAACTATTTAAAACTAGACTATAAAAATAACAAGCAACAAGGCTGGAAACAACTGTAGAAATATGTTATCAAGAACACGATATCGTATGACTTTAGGTTTGTGATAGTAAATCCCTGCAGTTACTGACTTTAACCTCAATGGCCGGTATTTTTTTAAGTTTTTTTTTTTTTTTTTAATTTAATGATTACAGCTGCACAGATGTTATCATTTGTTTTTCATCCTTTACAAATTCAGAACAGTCATGGATTCTCACAACTACAAGAGGTATGATTCTAATTAATTTAACAAAAGTTTCTGCAACAACAATAAAAAACAATTGTCAGTATATAGGTTTAAGCACTGAGTGAAATCTGGAGGAGTGCTTTAATTCATGACACACCATTATAATGCTTTGAACTGAGTTAGTTGGACTGACCCCCCCCCCAAAAAAAAAATGAAAATGACAGCACAAAACAATAAAATCAGTAGTTGTGTTAAAACATTTTATGCAAGCCAGCACAGAAAAGCTACATGGACACAATACATGCATTCAGAATACATGACATTGATTCCTCTAGTGTATATACAAATTTGACTTTATAGTGAAGGAAGCAAAGTACTAAACAGAACTACTAATGTTAACCTCATCTAAGGAGTAACAGCTTTTCATACATTATACACAAATAAGCAGAATCCAGAAAAATGAGATGTAATTCTGCACTGGCTATATTAAAAAAGGTGAATTCATCCTAAGTTTTCCTTTACTTATATATGCACATTTATTTACTCTGTGTTCATTTTTATGCCCAGTGAATTTATAAGGATGTTCCTACTCTTTTCAAACATTTGAAGGCAGAGTCACAGGATGGTAAATAAAGTATCACCATAGCCATTAGTTGCTATGGAGGTGCCAGAGATGACTTATCTAGAGTAGCTGTAACATGTTAGTCTGTAGCTGTAACATGTTAGTCTGAATCTCACATTATTTTCACCAGATGCTAAATAATTGCATTTACAGTTTGCACACATTAGCTCAGAGTAGTTCTAAAATCCTAGTCTGCATTCCCCTGTTATTTATAAATCAGATTGTTGAATAAATAAATTAACAATTTATACTGATTAACAGTATCTGGTTACTAAAGCCATGGTGGTACAGCGGTAGCATTGTTACCTTACAGCAAGAGGTTCTCCCGTTCGATTCTCAGCTTGGCTTGGGAGTGCCTTCTGTGTGGAGTCTGCATGCCCTCTCTTCGGTTGGGTAGCGTTCGAAAGACATGTGTGTGTAAATGGGTGTGCCTTTGTTGAAGGTTGGGTGTCGAGCTGGCACCTTGGCGTTTTGTAAAAAAATCAACTGCCAATCATTAGCGGACCAGAGTTCCGCTATGTCGACCCCTTACTGGGAAAAAGCCAAAAGAACAACAACAGTATCTGGTTACTAACCCACTGCCTTGGTCAAATACTTAAATCTCTTAAAGATATATGCAAAATAATAACTGTGAGGCAGTCAAGAGTAGGCAAATTATGCAGTAGCATACTGACTCAACTTCATGGGTTCTGTACTGACAGAATGCCTTTCAAATATATCCAGATTGCAGAGTAATCAAAAGTTCAAAACTGACAGATTATCCTTTAATAAATGCACACAAAATCAAGCATTACTTAGTTAAATAGCTAGTGCCATGACATGGAGAAATAAAGCCATGGCCACTTTCCAAAGGACTTAGATTTTAATAAGCGGTTTCGTTCTGAAATAGCAGGCTGCATAGAATTAGGAGTGAAATGGCCAATGCCTGCTCATCCATCCTGGAAGGATTCATTCTCATAATTTCCTCCTAATACATGTTCACATTTAATTGCAGTGATTTACATATATTAACATTATATGGGGTGGATAGCTTTAAATGCTAATGCCCTGTTACAGAGGATTTACATGTCATGTGGTACATATTCCTTTTAGAAGTTCAGCCTGATTAAACAGTGTCTGTGCTTTATAAAGAGCATTCTGTCAAAAAATATTGATGCTAAATTGACAGAATTAAGAAACAAATCTACAGAAGGAGAAACAAAGTAATATATGTCCTTTACATATTTTAAATAATTAGAAATACAAAAGTATCGTTTGCAGTATAAAATGTTCCAAATGTGATTATTAGGAATTTCCGTGCTTCTAGGCAGCTATGCAAAAAAAGGAAAAAATGGAAGCTTGTGATCCAGAAAGTCAATTTATTACTTACACCAAGTTTAAACAGGAAGTTTGAAATGTTGCCGTGTGTCACTGTTCTGCATATTGCTGGGTGAGAAATCTTAAAGGCATTCAATACTTTTAAGGAAGATGGGAAAGAAAACATACCGACAATTAAAGGGAAGTTGAATAATTATTGTGGGTCTAAAAGAAATACTTGCTGTGTTTCACCATTTGTTCTTTACAGTGGAATAAAGGACCTGCAGTTACTATACATGCTTATTTTACTGAGTGGAGAAATTGAGGCAAAGACAGTGAATTTAATGAAAATCTATCTGTGAAGGTCAAAATGTATGTTAAATAATAAAACAAATTTAAGAAAAAAGTGAAATGTAACAAAATACTTTTATTTTCAAAATGAAAAAAAGACTACCCCCAGATTCAGCAAGCAGCCATGCAGGAATAAGTTATTCCTGGATGGCTGAGATCATTCCTCATCAGCACGGCAGCGCGCCCATGCATATGTATGAAGGCGCGCTGCTGTGCAGTAAAACAGACACGGTTCCTTGTACTAGCGCGGGGGATGTGTCTGAGAGCACAGCTATCACAATGCACACGCCCCCTGCACTCCAGAATTGCCGTTCAGCAATTTAAAATGACTGAGAATGCTCGTAACACCCCCAACCTGTCAGGGTAAGAATTCTGGTCAAAGCCATAAGAGATAATCATCCCTACCAAGCTAAAAGTGGATAAAATAACAGATTTAGCATAAGCATATAGCGCACACCTCCCAATCTGTCAGAGTAAGGAATGTGGACAAAGCCATAAGGGACAATCGTCCCACAAAGCAGAAAGTTGATAGAATATCTGGTTCACCATAAACATGGATATTCTGAAGAGTACAAATAAAAAACACAACAAATACATTTTTTATACATGCAATAAAGTTTAAGCATAACTGCATGGGTGTATCAGTTGCTTAGCTATGCTTAGCCCAGCTGAAACAGCACAATAAGTTAAAAAGCAATAGACATTGAGCATAAGCATAAGTCCAATAGTGTAGCGGATAGAGCATACACCTTGCATATAGTCATTCATAGTTCAAACCTCACCAAAACCATTTCTATTTTGTATGTGTAAACATTAAACATTTTATTTTTTGCATATTTATGTAAGAAGTAACTGATTTTTCTTAACCAGTATAGTGTATTAGGCCCAAATGTGAGGCGTCAGTGTAATAAAGTAGTGAAGCCTCCATATAAACACAAGTGCCCCATACAGTATAGTCACACAAGAATAAATTAATCACAGCACATTGGGGGATGTCAGGGAAGGTGAATAAATCTAATATTATGTAATGAATGATGAATCAATCCCATACAGGTGGTAGAACAATATAATAAAACATAAGCAATGCTAAGCATTGCACAGCTATGCTGACTAGGTGTAAGCATTGTGTACATATGAATACTAAGCAATGGATAGCCCATTTAAGTGGATTTGCCCATTGGCAAGCAATGCTGAACCTGCCCCTTTAAGCACTGCAGTCCTTAGCTAAGCAGGTTTGACCGTAACTTAACTTAGCTCAGCATTTTCAAAACTGTCCAATCAAAGCAAAGGGTGGGAAATTGGCCATATTTAAACCCCACAGGTGGGAATACAGCTCATAACTGGTTGTAGCTCTCCACTGTAGGCAGTATGGCAGGAGTTGGAGATGGCATGGGCTTCCGGGCACAGTGCTGGGGCATACAGGAGTCCAAGGTCATGGTAGGATTCTTGGTTAAAAAACATGACATGAGACTGCTGCAGGACCAGTACCAGGCTCCCAGTATAAAGTGGAAGCCTGGGGTAGTCTCACCCTTGATCTCACCAGTGCCACTGGTATCCCTCTGACTGGTGAGCAGGTCCGGCAACACTATGCCGACTTGAAAAGGAGGAAGAGGGAGCTCTTTGAACAGTGAGTCCAAGATGCAAGAGACAGGGGAGATATCCCAGCAGTGTGTAAGTATTCATAGCAATAATTGTTTGCCAAAGTCCAGCCTGTGTATGCAATGGATAGGTATGCATAAATCTTTCTCTATTTTCATTACAGCTACAGGTGAGTGGGCTGTGAACCAGGAAGCCCATGCCAACAGGTTGCAAAGGCTGTGTTGAGAGGCTGGTGAGTAACAATACTGCTTGTAGTACTCATACCAAATAAATATAAAGGAGTAAAATGTCACCTGGCACTATAAAAATGTGTATGGTTTCTACTGAATAAACCAGACAATATGACAGTAATAGTCCCATATAGGTCATATTTAAATAAAAGTGTAACTGCTTGGCAATAAAGTTCTAAATCCTGGACTGGTTGTTTTTACTCTGGTATTCTATGGGCTCACATGATGCATTCACCAAGATCTGGTATGTGAATAGTACTGTTGTGTTAACTGTTCTCACATGGTGCTACATAAAAAAATATGTCTAGGAATGTCTGTATAAGAATGTTGTAATTACAAGGTCAGATTGTACAACCAAGAGATACTTAGACAGAAAACACTGAAGGAAACACTAACACTTTCTAAATAGCTCACTCTGATGAAACACAAATTGTTTCATTTTTAGCACACACAGACATGATTTGAATCCCGGGAGTGGTAGTAAGTTGTATGCATAATCATACCTCTCAACTGTACAGATTTCTGCAGAATGTCCAGATATTTGCCTCATATTTTTGGCCTGTTCCTCTATTTTCTTGGCAAGTCACTGGGATGATCTCAGGACTGTAGTCACTATATAATGACATACATTTGAGTTTCAGACTTCAGATCCTTCAGAAAATGTATATTAAAACAAATCCTGTTACTCTAGCAACTTTCTAAATGGTTATAAGAGCAATATTTAAAATATGACCCTATTTGGGGTTCCTATTACGTTATCGAATTGCTGAAACTTCAAACCTGAAAACATCGAACACAAGTATTCGAAGTTTCAGTATTTCGAATGAAAAAAAAAATTAGCTCAATAACTGTTGTAAGCAGCAAGGCAAGCCCCCTGTGCCCTCCACACCCACGCTTTTTAAGTATGTCAACTCCAAGATCACACTACAGTACAGTAAAGGAAAATATTCCCTTTCCGCACTGCAGTGCGATCTCGGAGTTGGTATATTTAAAGTACGGGGGTGTGAGGTGCAGGGGGCTTGCCACCCTGCTTATGACCGTTTTTTTTTTTTTTTGTGTTTGAAATTATAAAATGTTGAACATACAAGTTCGATCTTGTGGTGTTTGAAGTTTTATACTTTTGATCACATAATAGGAACCCCCCTATTTGTACCCCCAGTTTGTCAAGCTTTGTACAAAAGGTTTGCAGTAAGAGGTTGACAGGTATGTGCAGTATTATAACTAGGAATCTGGGAATATGTGTAGAAACAGTCAGGTAGTATTAACAAACATTCCCTCCACAGGTCTACCAGGTAAGATAAGTGGAATTTAGCTATAAGACAGTTGAAGTATACACTGTGTACAAACATATAACTGCCCAAAACAAGGCCATAGGGTATTGTAATAATACCTGTAGAGTAATGATTAGAGCAATGATCATTAAAGTTGTGAGTACTGCAAGGATGTACAAGTTAACTGACATCCCCCTCACCATGTCTGCAACAATAATCTAAACACACAAATCAATGGGTATGTTTTACACTAAACCAACTGCTGGGACATATGTCCTATTGTTCAACAAATATTGAAATGTCTTTCTATTAATGTTCCATGTTGAAATACTATCATTGGTGGCCTGTTGCTATCAATGTAACCTGCATGCCATTGTAATGGCCACTGTGGCTCCATATATGTACGTGTTCTGTTTGCTATGCAACTGTTCCAAATCTGTTGTTTTGGGTTAATGGGAATATTTATGCATGCTGTTATAAATAATCCTGGATTGTGTTGACTATTATTAACCCACTTATGTTCTAAAACTGTAACACCATAGCACGTTTGGGAAGGCCAGTCCCAGCGGACCCACCTCTCCAACCTCATCTGGTTATAGCACTGGGCCCCACCCTGGGACCTCCTCGTCCATTAGTGCTGCACCACCTTCAGGTGGCACCACCTCAGGGGATGGGGCTCACCCTCCACTAGGAGTGGGCGTGGACAGGATCCTGTCACCCGAAGCCAGGTGCGGGGTTTGTGTGTAGCGAGCTCAAAAGGTGTTTGGAGATCTGCTATGCCTGCTTGAGGGCCACATGGCACAATTAGAGGATCAGCCTGCCCCTCCAGCTCAGCCCCAGTACAGCCACCTTTGGGGCCATGAAGGTGCAGTGGTGAATGCCCATGTTTCCATTTGGGGGCTCATGGGCTTCCAATTTCCAAACACCCCTCCCCATCCAAGCTGTTTACCTCCACATATGTCATACACCACCTCCGTATGCTGTCTTGTGTGTCTTGTCTGTCTTCCTACCCAATCTACCTCCCCAAATATACCTACTATCCTTCCCCAACATCCCGCTCTCACCTTAAAAAAAAGGGCAATCTGTTCCGAAAAAAATTTCACTCCATACATAGCTGTCCATTTCACACAAGTATCCACAGGACACATGTAATCTGGTCTAATTGGCTAAACAAAATATTATTGTTGTACTCACCCCTCTCTCAGGGATTTGAGTATCCAAATATACCTCCAAATTCAGTATATATGGACAGCTGTTGCTGTAGAAGAAATGGACAGCTATGGACCTTCCCTACACCCGTCCTGCACATCCCTAGCTACTTTCCCTATTGTCTTTCCCTCTGCATGCCCCCTTTTTCACCACTTTCCTATCACCCCATTTTTCTTTTCTTTTAAAGAAATTAGCACAGGGGTAAGCGGGAGTAATCTCTTTTAAGCAGTAGTAAGTGGGATTAAGCCTGTTTGCATGGTACTAAGCAATACCTACACAGATTAAGCACTTTTAAGGCTAACTGACCTTAACCCTTCACCTTTCACCCTTGATATCCACATCCTACCCTCACCCCTCCAGTAAGGAAACCTCCATAAAAAACTTCTCTAAAGCCAACTTCATGCTACTCAAGTCACAAGTGACAAACTTCATGACACCCATGCAGATGGGAGCTGAAAGTTTGACTGCTGAATCCTATACTAAGGCACTGTACGAGCACATCCACTTGTGCATGAATCCTGCCATCCCAAATAGAGCCAATATGCTCTCCTCCAAAAAAAGGAAGCCAATCTGGTGGTCCCCTGCTATAAACAAACTTTACAACAAAAGGAAGAAGCTGTTGCAGAAAAGAGGAAATTCCCAGGATGCAAAAAACTCCCTTACCAGCCTCAGTAAGAAGCTGAGAACACTCATAAAATCCTCCAAAGCTAGTAACAAAAATAAAATTGCAAAAGATTCCAAAGACAACCACAAGACATTCTATAGTTATGTCAAGAATCTAAATGGCAATGCTCAGATCTGCTCTGAGCTACAACAGAATGGCATTTAAATATACTGATCATATGGATATTGCCAATATCCTGGCAGATCGATTTAGTGCCAACTTCACCCCCCCCCCAAAGGGCCCATCTCAATAGCAAAAGATTGCCAAATTCTGGTAATTACTGCCACACAGGTAGAAACCACACTCTCTAAAGCTAAGAATACAGCATCCATGGGACCAGATGACATCCCGGGCTGTGTACTACATGAACTACAAAATGAACTGGCACCTCACCTAAGTGTCATGTTTAATCATAGTCTCACTTCAGGCTTCGTGCCCACTGAGTGGCGCACAGCTACAGTTCTCCCACTCCACAAGAAGGGATCCACCTTGGATCCTGGAAACTATGGTCTTATCAATCTGATGAGCCTGATCTGCAAGGATATGGAACGCATTATTATGGAACTTATAAGCAAAGACATTGGCAACCTTCAAACCCTGGACCACACCCAGTTTGGGTTCATGAAGGGCCGATCTTGTCTCCTGAATCTGATTGACTTCTTTGAATCAGTCTCCAGAGCTGTGGACGAGGATAAGGCAGTCCACACACCCTGTCTGGACCTCGCCAAGGCCTTCGACACCATCCCCCACTCTGAAATCATAGATAAACTTACTAAGCCGGGCATAAATCCCTACATCACTTGATGGGTTGCCAACTGGCTTACTGACAGAACCCAGACTGTAAAAGTAGCTGACTCCAAATCCAGCTCCAGACAAGTGACAAGTGGAGTACCTCAGGGTTCAGTCCTGGGACCACTCTTGTTTGGCATCTACTTCTCTGAAGTACAGGCCAACACCAAGGGACTCTGGCTAACAAAGTCGCTGATTACTGCAAACTGGGAGCCATTATTGAATCCCTAAATGATGTGGACATTCTACACAAGGGGCTTACAGAAACAGATGCTTGGTGCCAGAGCCATGGGCTCAAGCTTAATGCCAAGAAATGTATAGTTATCCCTTTTGGGAAAAAACATGTACCCATGAATTACCACATAAGTGGCAGTACACTAAACACTCAAAGTATGATGAGAGACTTAGGGACACAGGTGGATAGTAGTCTCACCTTCGATAACCACATCACCACAACAGTCAGGAAGTCCTTCTATGTGGCACACCTCATCACTAAGGGCTTTTCATCTAGAAAATAGGAAGTCATTGTCCCACTGTACTCATCTCTCATTAGACTCATTATAGAGTACAATGCCCCATTTGGTATGTACATCACAAGACATCTGCAACAGCTGGAAAGGCCGCAGAAATACCTCACTAAAAGAATCACAGGCCTAAAGCAGATGCCTATGCTGACTGTCTAAAAAACTTCAGCTATTCTCTGTGGCATATTGTCTACTCAGAGGCGATCTCTGCTTAACATACAAGGCTATGTCAAACCCTGAGGTGTTGGACATGCTCCACTTAAAAAATCCCAATCCCTCAGAGCCACACGCTCCAGGGATCTAAACCTTGTCATCACAATGAACAAAACATTTTGGAAGGATAGGTTCCAGACCCAGAGACTCCCCATACTCTGGAATAGACTGCCCATACATGTCAAGCAGAGCACCTCCTTGGCCCTCTTCAAAAGGAACCTTCACGATTGGATGGGAGATAGGAAATTCACCCCAGGGATCATGTCAGTCACCCTGCTAGACAGGGGTCCAGGGAAGTAAATATTGTGGGAAGAATATCCAGGGAGTTGTTATGGCTAGGCTTATATAGGCCCTAGGGCTGATAGCCTAGTACCAACCTATGAACCTATGAACTGTCTGTAAGCATACCCATGCAAACCCACTTACAACTGCTTAAAAGTGTGTTAATCACTCTGTATCCAAAAGCCCTTGTTCTGTCCAGAAACAAAATAATCAGCCCTTAAAAGTCTTGAACGTAGGATTCTGCACACCATATCCACAGCAAGTTACCACTAAGCCATCTGAGCTCTAGATATGTGTGATGTTTTCTCAAACATATTATGCAGCACAGTCATTCAACAGTAGGGAAAATGTATTTATATATGAAGATATACATGTCTATATATATATCTATATATTTATATATATATATATATATATATATATATATATATATATATATATATATATATATATATATATATATATATATATATAGTGCATTCGGACATCAGATCCACACTCTGAACCTCTCAATGCAAAACATCTGACCAAAGGCACTATAAATGGGGGTGAAGGGGCCCAAAATAGGGATCTCTTGTAATAAATGCCATTATCCTTTCTTCCACAGCTGAACTGTTCTGTCTTGCAACAAGATAACCAGATAACCAACACTTGCAAGTCTTGAACCCAGAACCCTGCACAACATATCAACAATATATATACCTACATATATAAATATGTAAATACTTGTAGATATATATACAAGTAGAGTATATATAGATGGTGTACAGAATATCAAACAGCAATTATTCTTACAGCTACCACCTTTTCAAATGGCCAATGTCTAATTATTTCCTACAAATGAGAATTATTGTATGAAACATATACCCACACACAATGCAAAGGACATGACACCACACACAGTTTGCATACATACAAATGTTTATTTATGTACAATTGCAGTTGTTTATGTCATATGTATAGTATTTAGGTGTTTGAAATACATACTAACTGGTAAATGCAACTCTCAAAGAAAACATATGATACAGTAATCTACAGAACATAACATACTTTGTTGTCTAGGCTAAAGCCTTCATGTAGTACAAGAGTAAAACATGCACTTGCCTTGAAGATAAGAATCAATCAACACTTAATTCCAGATGTAGTTCAACAGCTTCCAAGTACACTCTGTACTCAACCCCCTAGGGAGAAAAGTATCAGGTGTCACATTGTAAATGTATCTGTTACATAACAATGCTTAACTTAAAATGTCACTATCACACTGACAAACAGAACTGTGTGCAAGACAGTGAGCTCTAGCCCACCACTGTTGCCATGGTGAAACATATGCAAATGTACAGCCATATACCTCAATGTTTCTTATTACTGATATTCCTCACATGCTGTAACAGTCTAGGTTAAAAACATGTAATACCCCTCCCCCATAAAATGTCTTACAAGGTCATATAACAGTGTTCTTTATACACCGACCTCCAGACTTTACAGGCTCACACATGTTTTGTCCAGCTGTACCCCTGTTATATATGGACCCTACCCCACAACTTGTGTGGGAGTCCACAACATCACTGGAATGATAGCAGGAATGTCAGCATTAAATAATGATAGACCATACCTATCAACCTCTTACTGCATGACATCTGGACAAAGCCTGGTATATAGGTGGAGGACAGAAGCTGAAACATGGCTGAGCACAGGGTAGTGTCATATTTAGCATCCCTTGTACTGTCTGTGCGAGTCAGAGAGGGTGAAATTCCCTGGGTACCTACTGTGTCAGTGCATATGCCATGTGTTGCCTCCTTGCCAAGGGCAGGTCATACTGTGCATACCTCCTTTCGGCAACTGGGTCCAGCTCAGGTAGTTCCTTCTCCAAGTCACACTGTGCCTGTATAGGCACTGTAAATGGAGGTGTGTCCCTGCCCCATGCTGTTCCTGCTGCAACTGTTACCGCAGGATCAGATTGTGTAGCATAGCACATACCATAACAATTTGTGTGCATGTAGCTGGTGAATACTGCAAGGCTCCATGGGATGTGTCCAGACACCAGAGCTGTGACCCCAGCATCCCAAACACACGTGCAATGATATGTTTTGCCTGTGTGTGTGCCTCAGAATGGTGTAGTTGTTCAGGTGTGTGTGCATTGCTGATGGGTGTCATCAGCCACGACTCCAGTGATTACCCAGCATTCCCCACTATGTGACTGTAGTGGATGTCCATATTGCCAAAGGTGTGGTACAGCTGCATCAGATGCCACATATCAGAATTGTCATAGCTTCCAGGGCAGACAGCACACACATTCAGTTTTAATGCCCTGTATATATATAGCTATATAAATATATATATATATATATATATATATATATATATATATATATATATATATACACACACACACACACACACACACACACACACACACACACACACACACACACACACACACACACATATACATATACACACACAGGCATAGATATTGAATTTACATCACAACAGCGGACCACACGGCACCAATGCATTACACAAAAATGAAAGGGAAACCACATGTGCCACCTGCATTATGTAGTGGTGTTACTATCAAGGCAAGTGTGTTACGTTTCATCACACGGGTCAGATGGTAGTAAGGGTAAGAGTAGGGCTGCTGACATTTACCCACCAGACCTATTGGCGAATGTATGTGTATGTGTTGACAGCCCAGTCTCTTTGCCGATTATGACATTTGTGGACACTATATAGGAATGCAACAAAACACACTCAACACATCCTAGAGCTAGCCACTCACAGAAACGAACACATAGGAAACGTCTGCCAAACACACACACCTGTCATGACTTGGAATCAAACACCTACCTGTCTTTTCTATCACACTACAGCATTACACAGTTACAGAATGTGCTACTGAGATTACTGGAACACAGCAGTCCCAGAGGCATACTTCTAGGTAGGTGACATCATCAGCAAAGACGCCGATAGGGAATGTATGGAGAGTGAGCAGTCTAAAAGCATTACGCTGTCCCCAGGCAGCTGGAAATACACACACACACTTGGCAGGGCTGGGATTTGAACATACACCTAACTACCTTATCACACTACAGCATTACGTAGCTACAGAACGCGCTACTGAGATTACTGGAACACAGCACTCCCAGAGGCATACTTCTAGGTGGATGACATCATCAGCAATGGCAAAGACGCCAATAGGGAATGTATGGAGAGTGAGCAGTCTAAAAGCATTACTCTGTCCCCAGGCAGCTGGAAACACACACTTGGAAGGGCTGGGATTCGAACATACACCTAACTACCTTAGCACACTACTGCATTACACAGTTACAGAACACGCTACCAAGATTATTGGAAAATAGCACTCCCACAGGCATACATCTAGGTGGATGACATCATCAAGAATAGAACAAACGCTGATAGGGATTGTATGGAGTGTGAGCAGTCTAAAAGCATATTACTGTCCCAAGGCAGATGGAGACAAACACATGGCAGTGGTGTGAGCAGGACAACTGCCTATCTATAGAGCACTATTACAACACTACATAGATATGAGACCCACCACAGACAGTACACCTTTCAAGAAGGTCAACCCATGTGTTCAATGTAGGAATCCATCCAGACATGGGGTATGGACATCTGTTGCCTGGATGACCACTATCGCTATACAGGATTCCAATGGTCATGCCCATACACAGAGGCACATAACTGACACAATGTGTCACTGGGCATGCTCACACACTTAGTAGCACACGTCTGTTTGGAATGTACTATGTGTCCATCTACACAACGGCATACTGGGCATGCTCACACACTTAGTAGTAGTGAAGGGCTGTCTTGTATGCACACGGATTCTAAACATGGAAGAGCACAGTGTGTCGATAGTGAACATTGTTAGCACGAACACTGCACTACATATATCTGACACCGGTCGTCAGTGCTGGATGTGTAGCATTCATAATCACAGCTGACAATCCAGATCCAACAATGGGGAATACGGACATCTCTGCAGTGAGGAACACCTGGCATATGGCACAGTTGTGCACAATAGCACTAACACCGTATACCTCAGATACAGACATGTGGGCCATAAGACCGTGATGGACTGCTCCAGGTGTTAGTGTCCCAACGTACATGAAAGCCACTCACATGTACTGACCAGTACACACTCAAGAGCCATCACAGATGTCTCAGGTGCAGATCACAGTGGTAAATGCCGCATTCTACTATGTAGCCCTCCGACATCACCATGTCCTTGGACCAGCAACACACATCCATACATTAATACAACACCATGTTACTCATGACCAGTGGACTGTACATAGGTCTACAGCAACTGTGCAGACTGCACATGTACTGACAGGGTTCCATCATGTGTTATGCAATGCAATGATACCACTGTTCATAACCAGGTCGGCTCTACACATAACAGGGGCCCTGGATCTTATACAGCTGTAGCAGATAACTGTTGCTGTACACCAAAAAACACTCATGTTTGGACATGACATACATGTAATTGCTGTGGATATGTACATGGCCCACACACACACACACACACACACACACACACACACACACACACACACACACACACACACACACACACACACACACACACACAACACATATGTACATAGCATAGCTTTTGCTGTCCTCCATGCAGACAAGTGGCTACAGCAATCACACGCATGCACATGGAAGGTAGGTCCATGGCTGTTGAATGCTAACAGTACATAAGGTAGCAATGTTGACTGAGGTAACATTCCCTCTGTACTAGTTACCCATGACAACTATCATATCATACAACAGTCCATGTGTCATGTATGTCATCACACATGTCCACCAGTTGCAATGCATACAGACATGGCTACATGACAGGAATGTAGGACCAACACACATGTACATGTAGTGGTGTGCATTCAGCTACCATGCATGTGCAGTAGCTGATGTATGCAGTTCATCTGTGTCTAACTACAACATACAGTTGCAATACAGCCCCATCATTAACACCTGTATATGGTGAAATACTGACAATACTGTAGGATGTACATCAGGTATGGATGGATGTGTGTACATAAAGTGGTGGTCCACCTTTGCAGATGGATGTTTGCTGAAGACAGCTCTCAGGTGTGTCACAAACCATCCTACCATAACATGTGCAAACAGTACGCTATGTTACTGTTACTTGAAGGTGAGGACATACAACCTACACAGTGGTCAGGGTGTCACTGACTGTAAATCACTTGAAACCTGTAACACTTATGTCCTCCCGTGTGTATATAGCAGCACAATTGCCGATGGTAGCATTGGTACACATAATGTGGCCAATACTGCTGCATGGCTGTCAGATGTATCATCATATAGCAGGTGTTTGATTCACAGTACTGCCATGTGTGTTTGCTTGTGTGACCATATATGCCAGATATGGTGGGGAATACATCCCAATTTTTACACAGCCCTGTACACTGTTGTAGAGATCTGTACATACTGCAGTGTAGAAAGCAAAACATAGGCAGGGGTAGTGTGTGTATCACACAGGTGTCAGCTATCTGTATGTGAATGACATTTGTGGACTCCACAGTATGTGTGTGTATGTATGTATGTATGGCTGTCTGGTGCATGGAGTGAGAGTGCATGCTACCATACAGAACAGACAGGATCCCTAACCCCTCATGGTGATGCAATCTACTACCCTGTTGATGACGTCAGTCTCAGCCTTACTGCCTACATGTACATGTTCATTCTCTGTGTCACGTCATGTGGGTGCACAGTACTGTGAAGGTGATTACCACATAGGCAGGGGTCCTCACCTCAACACTATCAAGTGTGCATTATAGTGTCATTGACCCCGTGAGTGTGGGCATGTTACTGTGTATGTCTGTGTATGTCTGTGCGTATTCTCATCCTGTAATGTGACAGTGTATTACTGCTACACAGTGAGGCTTCATGCTATCAACTGGCTTCTACCCTTGACATCAGCCAGACCGCTGTGTAAACCCCCTGCAGCATGTCACTGTAACTGTGATGTGACCTGGTATGGATGTCACGTCTTTAGCCACTGTAGCCTATTACACAGCTCATATGCTTCTGGATCAGTAGATGTGTGGACATCTGTGGAATGGTAGCCTTTCTAACAGTGAGGTTGAGGCTACGTATAGCATGCTGGTATTGCCATACATGCCTGTGAGTACTCCACATTTACACATGGGAAACTGCAAACACTGGTACTTATTGGCACATGCAATTAGACCTCAAGGAGGAAATCAGGGCATCATTACCATCATGCTGTTACTGTTGTTACCAAGACACATACTGTGAACATACAACAATACATTCTAACTGCAAACACTGTAACATAATGGCACATGGAATTAGACCTTAATGAGGGAAGCAGGGCATAATTACCAACATGCTGTTACTGTTTTTACCAAGACACATACTGTGAACATATAACAATGCATTCTAAACCTGTACTACATGGTATGTCTGGTGCGTGTCAACAGTACACAACAAATGTAATATACACTTATCTCACTATTCTGTTCACCCTGTGCATCAGACCATATTAGCATGTCCCTGCACCGATGGTGTGGATGACAGGGATGCAGCACAGTCATCATCATATGCACAGGGTGATAATGTTTGCCAGGGGCATAGGCTGCACCAGTGGATGACATCATGTGTGTGGGTTAGGGATGGTGATCTGATTGGACATGTGTGGTTGTTATGCATGTGGGTGTTGCGGTGCCCTACAGATGTTTCTGCTGTGTGCGTATGTGTGCACACAGTTCTGCCATGTGTCCGGCCTACACAGTGGTATTATTGACAGCTCCAGATTGTACAGACCAGGATGTACAGCTCACTGTGTCCGGCCACGTGACCTGTGCCTGCCAGGGGTTGCATGGGCACTACCAGGCAGAGGTACAGATTGGCTACTGTCCGATGACACATGTCCACTGGAACCGTGTCCCCACTGGGAACATCCAGGGCCACGTCCACGTGGCTTGCTGTGTCCTGGTGTGGACAGCACAGCACCAGCTGCACTGCTACTGCTACCGGCACTATGAAACTGGGCATGTGAGGTAGCTCATTCACGTAGACCTGCACCAGGTGGTGTAGCTGGCCTATGTCCACGTGGCCTATGCCTCACTCCTACCAGATGTTCCAGCACAGACAGCTCACGCTCACGGATTGCCATGCCACAGTCAAGGATTCCAACCATGTCACCCAATCGCCTGTCCAGAACGTCAGCAATCTGCTGTTGAGCATTTGCCAATGCCTGGATGTTGTCGTTTAAAGAACAGATAGCAGCCCTCTGAAGCTTCTGCTCTTCTCTGTTCTGCCATTCAGCACATGCCTATGCCACCATTACAGTCTGAAACATGCGTCTGGTGACATCAGCTGCTGCACTCTGTCCTGCAGGTGCATGTCTGCCAGAGGTCCTCCTATGAGCAGCACTGGCCACATGTCTGTGTGGCACATCTGCAGTCATTATACTGACACCATGGTGTGAAGACACACCTTCTGTAGCCACCACACATTCCTGTTCCAAGCTAACACATGCTGACTGTCCTTCCTCTATGGCCACTGGTGATGGGGTATGCATTGGCATGAGAACTGTGTGCGGGGAAGAGGGGGATATAGCTGGGATGGCAACCATTGGCACAGATTCAGCCCCTGACAACCCTGCCTGTACCTCAAGCATATGTTCATCACTGCTAGAGTCTGTGGGGACGCTAACATTAGATGGACTGCAGGAGGGTAACGCACCTACATCACCTGTGAATGCAAAGAAAGACTCTACATTACAATAGAGACACACACACAGACAGAGACACAGACACAAACACACACAGACAGAGACAGACAGACACACACACACACACACACACACACAGACACACACAGACACACACACACACACAGACAGACACACACACACAGACAGACACAGACACACACACACATACAGACACAGACACACAGAGACAGACACGATCACAGACACACACAGAGACAGACACAAACACAGACACAGACACAGAGACAGACACAGGCACACAGAGACAGACACAGACACACACAGAGACAGACACGAACACAGACACACACAGAGACAGACATGAGCACAGACATACACAGAGACAGACACAGACACACATAGAGACAGACACAGACACAGGCACACACACACACAGACACAGAGGCAGACACACACACAAACACACACAGACACAGAGACAGACCATGCATGTGATTTGACAGAAGGCATGCAGCATGCATGTGATACAGCAGACGGCATGCAGCTCAGACATTAATAGTGGTAGTTAGCATACATCCCTAGGTTGCACACAACAGCAAGCAGGTGTCATATCAGAAGCCATGCAGTTCACACAATCATGGTAGTAAGCATGCATCCCTGTGATACACCATGTGGATGAGCACAGGTTAACAGTACACATGGCTGATGTGACCTTGTCATTACCATGTAGTATGACATGTAATCTGCTGACGTGTGCATTGACATGCATACATGTCTGACACAATGGTGCCCTGACACATGTACAGCGGTGTAATGGGTATCACATTGCAGTGTTGTCTGCATGCCCCACAGATAGAATGCACTTTTAACAGATGTGCATGAGCATTGAAGGGTAGTATAAGGCATCTACATTGCTATACAGTGTGAAGTACAGACACTGTGCCATTGCATGGCATCATGAGGCATCTATATTGCTATACAGTGTGGAATACACACACAGTGCATAGCCATGACTGCGTGCATACACATTACATAAATACTATGGATTGTGACCCACGTCGCTGAGGTGTATACACACTAAACCTTGCTGTGTCATGTGACAGGTCACCGGAAGACCTACGGATGACACCCCTGCACAACTACTAAAATGTCTTAGCTGCCTGGCAACTATGTCCACACATGGCAGACTTGTCAATACACCATGTCCCACATGACATTTATGTACCACACACAAGGTGCACGGCTGACATTGATGTCCAACAGCAGCAAGGGAAATGTACGGTATCTGTGGCCTGATGTGGTGTCTATGTCTGTGGAATCTGTACATGTGACTACTGTCATGCTGTGACACAGTCATGATGTTCAACACATCTTATATGGTCGAATTAAGTGACACCTCCACAAGCTGTGCACAGGCTTTTAGGATGTCCAGTGTTCCACATCAACTATATAACCATTCAACAAAGGCTATAGTTGGACCATGTATGGACAATGTGCAACAGGGTGTGTACACATCACATCTACTGTGTGTTGCTACATGTCTCTGGCCATCCTCCATGGCCATGTGTGAACATGTGTTGGCCAAATGTTTGTGATGGCCGTCTCTCTCACATGTCTGTGTTGTCCCATATGACATACACCCATAGATGTCAGATACGTCACTGTCCACAGGGTTATGCAGACAAAGGGTTGTATGTTTGGTATGTGGGGTATGTTTTATGGGATAGTGAGACAAAGTTTCAGCCGGAACACTACATGTCTGGGACATGTCAGATGGCACATCACAATGTGTGCACCCATTGCAGGGGCATATTCCACAATGGTGAATCCTGTGGGCTGCCCATATCCCAGCTCACTGTGTGGTACTGTTTGTGTACCACACATGTGTTGTTCCAATGTATAGTACATATTCCTACATTGAACAACACCTCCACCATTATATGCACAGCTGTCCACACATCTAGCAATGACAGATACTGTGGTTTCATGTTGGTGTTTCATTTAGTTTGTATATATTGTGCATGGGTAGCCAGTGTGATTGATGACAGATGCGACCTGTATATCGTGACTGGACCATACATTATGTGTACATGTGTTAACTGGCCACATAGCAAATAGATCTATGCATTAACATGCCTGATACTGATAACTGTCTCACCTGCAATGGACTGCTGTCTGTGCGGCATGCCAGAGGTACCTGTATAGGGGTGACACAGCAGTTTGATCATTATCCATGACTGTATGACAGCTACAGGGTGCATTGTGCATGCTAACATGTTCACCTGTACAATAGCATATAGTATGCAGTATGCACATGTGTGCATACACAGGGTAGCATATTATAGTATGCGGCATGTGTGTAAACATACCTTGCATATGATGTTACGTTACATATTGCACAGTGACACATGCAACTAAATGGGATATATAGTTATATGTGCAGTAGTGACTTACCAGGCAACTCCAGGCTCAGTGGTTGGGAGACACCCACCTCCACGATGGCAGCTAGTGTTTGTGGATGCTGTTCTGAGGGTGTTCCCAGGCTGGCCAGTAGCTCCTCGGTAGGTGTGAGTGGGGGCTGGGTTGGTGGCCCACCACCTGTTCTACTTTGTTCCCTGGTGATTGCATTGGCACGCTGTTTTGCATGTCGTATCAGGTCCATGCAGTGTCTGTGCACCTGCTGGTAGGTGCAGTTATGGCCACCAACATCATTAACCCTCCTGCAATGTTCCTGCCACAGGGTGTCACGCTGCTGGGCATGCTGTGGCACATGGCTGAACAATACCTCATAGTTATCATGGAGGTACAGTATGAGGGCATCATCCTCCAGGCGGCTATACGCTGGCAGGCATAAATTAGGCATTATCTGGAAGACATAATGATGGAGACAGGTCTCAGTATCACAGAGATCTACAGAGATGCAGCTGCACATACATTTGCATTAAATCTAGTACATATGAACAGTTGTCTTTGCAAATCGTCATGACACTGACACAACTGACATGTTTGTGTCACACAAATGTAACACCCATTGTGCACTGGATATCATCACCATATATGTGTGTCACCTCATTACATTGCTCATACTCCATGTGAATGCTGTCTTGATGTGGGCATCTCTGTTTGCCTGTACTGGTGTTCTTACCTATCAGCACATGCCTGGATGTTCCACAGTAATGCTGTTGACCTTGATGCTGTGTATATGTCACATATCAACACATACACTGCCTTAACGGACATGAGCAGTGACAATGCAGACATGCACACGGAAACCTTTACATGCATGTGTTTTGCCATATACATCTACACGGCACTGTACAGCAGTTCAACATCCTGCCACAGATCGCCTGTGTTGCACATGTGATACACATGGGACAATGGCTAGCCGGACGTTATTTGCAGGGATGGTTATCAACTATAGCATGTATGGACAAGGTCATGCAGTAGTGTGTATGCCCTGGGCCATGTATGGCCATAGGATGTGAGGTTTTCTAGCTGCATCCAACAGCCATGTTGCCACCGCCAGGTGCATCAGTGCCACATTACTGATCCAGACAGTTAATGATACATCTACCATGGGGTCATCACACCGTGTATGACAGAGATGACATGTGAAGCTTTGATGGACAGGGTTGCATGGTATGGCAGGAGTATGTAACATGTATGGCACAGGGATCTGTCCAGCACGTGGTGATCCTTGTAGTGGGAAGGTGGCTGTCCATGATGTATGTCTTTCAGATCAGGATATGTACGTGCAGCATGTTCAACATCACAGTGTTGCACATGTCTTTATGCAAGGTAGCCAGCATGCTGCATAGTGGAGGTGAGGATTGTGAAGGCTGATGTTACCCATCCGCACATGGCCAATACCCCTTAAAGGTGATATGTGATCCGATATTGGTCACCTGAGTGCTGAGTATGCCTGTCCAATGATCTCCATGCTCATGGATGGCACCCTGTCATGACTTGGGTGCCTCGTATGACTACCTAATAGGCCTGGAGATGTCACCAGCTCAGGGAGGTAAATTGCACAGTACTGTCCCTTACACACAGTGTCCATAATGTTGACTGCTGCCTAGGTGGTAGTTAATGGGTACAGGGTTATTAACCTAGTGGTCACAATGCTATAAGCAGCTGTCAGATTGTGCACATATGTCACGCACATCACCCACAAAGCCCATTCTGTATGTTGTCCACAACACTGAGACAGCTATTGCTCCTAGGTCATGGCCATTCACATCTTTACATATGCAGATGCCTCCCATTTGTCTGTGTGGTATGGGCTACAATGAGGGGGGAGTACAAAACATTAACCCTGTTTTACTGTAGCTGCCACTGGTGTGATATGCACATGTCACTCAGACACCTTTTGTAGTGTTGCTTCTGTCAACAGGCCACTGGTAGAACACTCCTGTGACATACGAAGGTACATCTAGTATACTCAGTGTAGCTGGAACACAGTATGGGTGATGATGTCCTATGACCTGTCACAGGTATGCTATGCAGTGTGAAATCCCCTTACTGTCATCTACATCTGTACTGCTAACATCTATGTTAATTAAGGTTCATGGACTTGCAGACCATATTCAGCAGGGTAATAGTGCAGTGCCTCCCATTATGACTGACATCTCCACTTGTGGGTTGCAGTGGGTTTATATTGTCCAACACCCTATCTGTATTGCATATTCAGGCTCAGCACTTGTTCAGAACATGTAAGCACTTCATGAGCTACTAATTACTATAGCACCCATTCCAACTCATTTCCTACAAGTACACTGTTTGTCCTTACATTTCCAGCTTGCTTACAGTACAACAGCTGTTGTGCAAACGTACCTCACATATCTTGTGAGACATGGTTGAATATACAGGCATGTCCACATGTCAATTACCAGTGTTATTGCCTGTCTATATGATGAATATGGTAAACATGAGGCAATATAGCAATTGTCTCATGTACACAGTCAATGCTCACCTCCCAACATACAACACTACAGCCTGTGGGAGATGCACATATGTAGTCATGCTGGGGGTAGTGCTCTCTCCAACCCAGACTGAACCTGACATTCATGTGGGGATGTTAAACATTTGCAACACACCCCACTCATCACATAGTCTCACTAGATCTCCACCACCACAGGCCACACATAGTATGACTATGACATTTGCAGAACCTCTCCATACTCTCTGTGTAGGCAACAGAGGCAGCCCCCATCACCAAACACAACACCAATTACTTATAGCCCACAGACTCATGTGTGCCCATCAACTACAGCCAATAGGGTGTTATAACATACCCAACACACTAGTCATAGGTGACTCTGTAGCACTGATGTCCCACTCAGCAGGCTACACAAGGCGATAGTCACTTACATCTGGCTGTCGGGTAACAGGATCTGCAACATAACCTATGCACTCATGCCACACCTCACCAGGTACAATTTGACTGTCATTCTCCATGTTAGTGTGACTGCCCTGAGATGTAACTTCCTGGACTACATGTACAGGGACATGCAATAGCTCTCCAGTCTTGTAGCCCAGGAAGGTATCGCCCAAGCCCTGAGAAGCATTCTGCATTCATCCAGACTGATACCACTGTACAACGACTCCAGGCTGGTTATTTAGAACAATGCATCAGAGGTAATCCACGTGCAACTAACTGTGGCCAGAACTGCTATACACATTGTAACTTGCGACGGATTCCACACCATACCCCACGGTTACTGGCCCTCATTTCTTGGTGTACTGGACAGTAGGGTTCAGACAAGAACTACTGATGTAAGACTGACACTACCACACACTTAACTGGGATACCTACTCATGTACCGATACATTATGCCAACACTTTCTGGGATTCCTAACCTCCAATCGGCTGGATCAACCCATACACACCACCACCAAGGCCAACAATATCCTAGACATGGATATTACCAACATGTGACTGGTGTTCCACATCTGGGGTTATCCCCTCATTGGTAATTTCCGAATGTATGCTAATCACCCTTGTTATCCACATCCCGGCACCACACCCTTCCTGGAATACACAGTACAATATTTCTACAAGGCCAGCTTCAGACGTCTTATGACAGCGGTAGTAAACGTCATGACACTCATGCAGATGGACAATGTAGTTACAAACGCTGAAACATACACCACTGCACTTCATTAGCACTTACACGACTGCATGGATCATGCTATCCTAAACAGAGCCATGATGGTACCCACCAGATAACGGACACCACTCTGGGGGTCCAGTTCCATGGACATAATGTACAACAAAAGGTGGAGGCTGTTGCAAAGTGGAGTACAATCCCATGAGTGGGGTAGCTCCTTGGTCAGCCTCAGTAGGAATCTGGGATCCCTTATCACATCCTCCAAAGCTAGCTACGTAAACATTAATGTGACACATTCCAAGGACTACCACAAAGCATTATGGAGGTATGTCAGTACTCAATGGCAATACCCACATCTGCTCTGACATATGACGGTTAGGCAGGAACATTACAGAACCGACTGATATTGGCAACATCCTGGCATATAGGTTTGATGCTAACTTTACACCCCTCTCACTCCCTACAGGGCCAAAATCTATACAGGAACAATGCAGAGTCCCTGCAGTCACAACTATGCAGTTCCAACCTGCACTCTCTAAGACCTGGAACACAGACTCCATGTGACCATCCAACATCCCAGACTGTGATTTACACAAACCTCAGAATGACATGGCTCCCCACTTGGCCACCAGATTCACTAATAGCCTTGTATCAGGAATTGTGGCCCCTGAATGGCGCACAGCAACAGTTATCACACTCCACACAGGTGGTGCCACAATGGACCAGAGGGACTATTGCCCTATATACCTGACTGGACTGTTCTGCAAGGCTATGGGGCACATCATCATGGAAGTCATTCACAGAGACATTGGTGGGCTCCAGACCTTTGATACCACCCAGGTTGGATTTGTTAGGGCCAGACCATGGCTCCTACACCTGGTGGACTCCTTTGATAGAGTTACCAGGGTAGTTGATGATGGTAAGGGGGTCCACACAGCCTACCTTGTCCTCTCATTGGCTTTCAACACCGTTCTCCATTCTGGTATTGACAACATACACATCCACCTGCATATCGACCCCTACGTCTCAAGATGTTATGCAAAGTGGCTCATGGACATGACCCACACAGTGAGGGTAGCATACCATAGTACCTACTGTAATTCAGTTACACTTGGCGTACCCCAGTCCTCGGTCATAGTGCCCCTCATGTTCGGTATATGCTTCCCTGAGGTACAGGCTAACACAGAGGGACTTTCCCTGAATAGGTTTTCAGATGACTGCATACATGGAGCCATGATTAATCCACCAGCTGATATCGACACCCTCCATAAGGGTGTCACTGTGACGGATACCTGGTGTTGATAACATGGCCTCAAGCTGCATGACACAAGGTCCATGGACATCCCCTTTGGATTGCACCAATCACCCACTCACTATCACATAGGTGGTAGTCTCCTACATACATGTGACATTATACGGGATCTTAGTACACACGTATATAGCACCCACTTCTTTGATAGCCATGTTGCCAATGTGGTGTGGATATCCTTCTATGTGGCCACCCTAATCTGTAATGGGTTTGTAGCTGGAACAAAGGCACCCATTGTACCTCTATACTCCTGACATATGAAACATGTTTAAGGGTACAACACCCCTTTTGGGGTGTACCTTACAGAACAGCAATGGCTTTACATACCACAACATTAACACACCATGAGGATTATTGACCTCCGAAGGATGACGTATGCAGCACAACTACAGACACCACAACTGTACACATTTGCATACTGCATATTCAGGGGTGACCTCTGCTGAACATACAGGGCCCATGTCCACAACAATATTGATGGATATACTCCACATAAGCAACATAAGCAAAAGCCACTGAGAGCAACATGCTCAGGGATATGTACACAAATGCAATGATGAGTGGGACGTGCTTGAGGGATACATTCCTGAACCGGACACTCACCATGCTTTGGAACATGATTCCTATGTACATCAGGCAGGGACCCTCACTAGGACTCTTCATAAGATACCTCGATGGGTGGATGGGAGACAGACATGTACGCCAGGGACCACTGCAGTGGCTGTACTGTACACAGGTGCAGGTAACAAATGGCTCTGCTGTTCACAGACACAGGACACTACCCTAGGGAGGTGCCACCAGTGAAAACACTGTAGTTGGGCTTACAAATGGACTTGGCCAGACAGCATAGTACCTAACTATGAACCTGTGAAGCTATTACATGTCCTTTGTGCATGGATAATTGAGTAGCTCTTCCATTTCAATTAGCTATCATGCTGTTACACTGTCCCATGACTACAAGCCATATGTATCCTGTTATTGTGTATTGTACATGCCAATAGACATACCTTTTGTTTGCATGATATAACGGTTATGCTGTGTAAAATATCTGACGTATCTACCTACAATACTGTACATTACACATATTGTAAACATTATCCCATAATGGAAAGCATACTTGCACAGCAGGACCACCTTAGGCATGTTATTCTTGTTATATGCCCATACACATGCCTACTGTGACAGTATATCAACATATACTATACCCTGTTATAGCACGTACTTGTTGGACAAACCCTACGATTGACGGTGGGTGGTGTGGAATTGTTGTGTTTAAAGCCCTCATGTAGCATCCCTTGTGGTGTATGAGATGTTTACCTTGTGGCCCACAGTAGGACACACAATTTCTACAAGCGTTACTATGCTCAACAAGACATCACTACATAATACCTTTTCCCACTTTATGCATAGCGTTCACTTTAATTAATACAGAACAGGCTCTACATACACTAACATACTGAGTGTTCTACATACCTTGTTAGCATTCTGAGTCTTCGTAAATATCTGTCTTACACATTTCCTGTTTAAACGGTTCTATGGTATGAGCATACGGTTTGAATGTATGGCAAGGCATCCTTATATACGTAGATACCTGTGACATGTGGAATCCTGCCACCAATTGGTGTTCCTGTGTAAATTATTACATGCACATCAGCTGTGCAGCTACTCCATTCGCCAATTACGTGGCAACAGTGGGGTATAATTGAATACTCCACTTGGGCATGGCCTTTTGCCCTACCTTCAAGGGAGACGGCCTGTATGTGTTTTGTTGTGAGGAATTGCAACTGCTATTTGGATAGACATGGATATTTTGAATTCATGCCCCCCGTGGATTGTGTGTGACAGCTAGAGTATGTGGTTCTACATGTGAGTGTACCTGTCATCTCAACCGTCTGATAAGGGACTATTGCAAACAAAACCTGTAACAGCCGTCTGTTCCATTATACAACAGCTACAATTTCACATGGCGCCATTACAAGTGTCTCTCACAAGGTATGTTAACGCTTCTGCAGATGTAATTGAGTAAGTGGATGTTTGTAATGTTATTACAGTCTGTATTGCAATTGTTTTGGGTGTGGGGGAGATGTAGGTGGGTGTACATAGCATATACAGGTTTGTGGGGACTGCATTTCTACATATTCCATATGTGTGTGTGAGCTCCTTCCCTAATTGAAGACCTATCATTAAGTAGACTAAAACTATGGTTGTTCCAGACTTATACATTGAGCCATTGCTAATTGGTTCCTATATAGCATGCAGGTGAGTTTGATACTTCAGTCCCTCCGGAAATACATTGATATGTAAGAGAATGTTACTAAATGACAGCTGTCTCATGTATTTCTGTCACAGATATTTGCACTCATTGCAGTTGTGTTGGTGACTGAACCTCTTTGGCTTGGGTTGCCACCTTTTCAAATGGCCATAGTGGGACATTTGCAGGACACACATCGGTGTTTACAGGCCGACACATACCCACGGTCAGTACACAGGATAGAACGTACTTTTATCCTAAATACATACTTATTCTTGTAGCACTTTAGCTACTTATCATGTTTCTTGTAACATTTACGTATTTTAGATACAGGAATGACTATTTAATGCAACTATTACTTAATATATGGGACATGATTATGTCCTACAATCTCGGACAATTGCCCTCTTTAATATTTGTTGTCAGGACACAACTGCCCAAGGAGGGGGCTGTCCCTCTCAAAGTGGGACAGGTGGTAACCGTATGCCTATGGCCAGCTATGACCACACCTACCGTAATGATCTACCTCCGAGTTAGCACTAACAAACACACGATGCAAGCACACGCACACACATTACAGTCCCATGGAAATGCACACGGCACCCTCAACACACACTTACACAGACTACAGCAATCACAAACACACTTGAACACAGTACCTACCTGGACCGCAGCACCGGCAGCGATAACTAAATGTCCCTTAACATCGTGATAATATTACTTGCGGTTCTAGTGTTCCGGTACTGTGGTCTTTCGGTCTTTAAGCCTCGTGATTACGCATGGCGGTATGTAAAACATTCGGTAGTTGGCAGTATCCTATTTATTTGTACCTCTATGGTTGTGTACATGTTGTTGACCTATCTATACATTTGCAGATATAGGTGAATCCGTATATATCGACATATATCTCTCTATCACCCTTTCTATCTCTATTTTATATATATATATATATATATATATATAGAGAGAGAGAGAGAGAGAGTGAGAGGGAGAGTGAACACACCTTTCGTTGTGTACATGGTGGTGTATACTGTTTCCTGAACTCTGCACATTTGTGTTTTAACCTGTCACAATACACACCTGCCATTGGTACATCTCGGGTAGCTTAGTGTTAGGTGATTGTGTACATGATTGCGTGTTCTACTCCTGGCAGTGGTCGTTTTACCTTTCAGAGCAGGCACTATTAGTACAAGGGTGAATAATGCTAGTTTCACCTGTTCTGGACATCGTTGACCATGATCTGCGCGATATTCAGCAAATTTTAGCCCTGTTTCGCGCATATCCGTATAGTCATGTTTAAACAACGCTTACCAGCACTTGCCAATGCATAAACCCACTAACATGTGCTAAACCTGATCTGATGACCTGCATCCAACATCCATTATCTGTGCCTTCGGGATTACGTAACAGCCCTTGCAGGATGTGGAACCGGGAACATGCACAACAGTCAGTGCCTTTACCACTTGGGCATCTGGTATTTGTACACGTGTTATGGTGTTTTGTATGTGGACTGTACTATGGCTGTTACTCCATACTGCAATCTAATGTGTAACTCAGTTAGTTTACATATGGATGAGACCTATTAATGGTATGTCCAAGTGATGTTTAATGGATGTGCTCCAGCATTGGGAATCTATGTCACAGTGAGCCACACACTATAATGTGCTACACCTTCACACAACCATAGGTGGAGCATGCTGGGGTGACAGATACCTGTCATGGGTACTCCCCATGCTTTGCCACTACATCCTTGATTACATTATATGGAGCCCCTCATTAACACACCAGGGAATCCATGCAGAGTGTGTGGGGAACAGTGATTACACACATGGATCCTGCAATTGGCTCTGCTCCACGGAGGGGCAGTTGGTTAATTGATTTGGTGGTGACAGCAGACACTGTTTGCCTTGGCTGATGAATAGCCTCTGACAATCGGGCATCTACCTACCGATGTACCTAGGAACCTATACATACAGTATCAACATATGCTGTTAGGTGCGTGTACTGTTCAGGTGTTGACTTTTCTTGTTCCAATAGCTGTTGTGTGTGCAGTGGTTGAGGGCTGCCTATATAGGATTCACACAGTAGGCCGCCTATACATTACAATTTACAGGTGGTTGTGTGTGTGTGCCATCCAATTTTCTGTGTGTGCAGGTGGAGAGGTGTGTCAGTCCGTAGGGGCCTACACTGTCAGTGTATATGCTATATGTTCCCTCTTTGCCAAGGCATGGGCATATTGGGCATGCCTCCATCTGCTTACTGGGTCTGGCACAGGATGTTTGTGGTCTGAATCCCACTGTGCCTGTGATGGCCTTGGCAATTGTGGTGGGCTGTGAGGGCCTTCACCATTATGTCCCTGCTGCAGCTGTTTCCGCAGGATGATATTATGTAGCATGGCACATACTATCAAGATGTGAGCACACGTGCTTGGAGAGTACTGCAAGGCTCCACCAGATATGTCCAAGCAATGGAACCATGATTTCATCATCCCAAACACATGCTCTATGATGATTCTGGTTTGTGTGTGTGCCTCATTATGGCGTTCTTGCATGGGTGTGTGTGCATTTCTGATGGGAGTCATCATCCATGGCTCCAGTGCATAGCCAGCATCCCCCACAAGGTGGCCATATGGGATGTCCCCCCTGACAAATACCTGATACAGCTGTGAGGCATACCAGATGTGGGAGTCATGGTAGGTTCCAGGGCTGCCAGTACACACATCCATGATAATGCCCTGGGCATTGCACACGACCTGGCAGTTGATGGAGTGGTATCCCTTGTGGTTTATGTAGCACCTACCATGCTCACTGGGTGGTGACTTGATATGTATGTGCGTGCAGTCTATCGCACCCAGTACCTCCGGGTAGTGTGCCACATGGTGGAAGAGACGCATATTGCTGGCCAACTCTTCCTGAGTTCGGGGAAGTATATATGCTCATTGGCATGTGGTAACATGGCATCCAGGAACTGGTGGAGTACCCTGGATGCTGATGCCTGTGAGATCCCCATTATATCTCCAGTTGGCCTTTGAAAGGTACCTGTGGCTAGTATTCTCAAGCTTACACATACCTTCATGTCCACTGGGATGGGTTCCCCTCTGTTGTTTCTGGATCTCAGGCATGGCCGGCACAGCTCTACTATTTGCTGTAAGATGTCCCTGTCCACCCTGTAATGCTCCACGATCTCCAGATAATGTAGCCCCTGGTAGGTTACCCTTGGCCTGAACACTCTTCTCCTCCTCTGGGGCCTGCGGTGGTTGTCAGCATCATCCTCCACAACACCTTCAATCTCTAACACATGGTGATGAAACACAGCTATGGCAGCTCCCAACATGTACATATTAAAAGTTCCCTGTCTGTTTACACCGATGGTGCAGTGTTTGGGAATTCACAGGTGTGTGTGACGTGCCTTCACACTTTATACTATTGTACTTTGAACACTGATGATGTCATAGGGTGTGTATGTACAATTGGAGCTGCAGGGCATCTTATGTGTTTTACCACAGGTACTGCTACTGTGGTGCCTTTGGTGTTGAATTACATTTAGCTGCCGTGGATTACATCTTGCCCTTCCCTTAACATTTCTTAACATTTCCCCTCCCATTTTCTGGCGTGCATCCAGCAGCCTGCTTTCTTTTGTACTTTTCAAAACCTGGCTTATCTTGCGAAATGTGTTCTATGGCCGATCTACTGCAGGTTTGCTTTGCTCTGCGGTGACAGTTCTCTTTTCTTTGCAATCCGACACCTCCCCTGTCCTGTTCTGCAGGTTGCTGCGAGCAGACTTGTTAGCTGCTGTCAATTTCCCACTGTGAGTTAATAGGTGTTAATTGCTCAGTTGTACTCCAATTACCCTACTGCGGCATTTCCTTATTTTCTTCCCCTAACCTTCCTGTTTGAGCTGTGGTGCGTGACGCATGCGTCCGCTTACTGGGTTTTGGGGACGTTTTCATCCACGTACACATGCGCATTCGGGCACCATGTGTGCTCTCAGCTAAATGATGCTATACCTACATCCCCACCCTTATCCTGCGGCTTTGCTTAGCAACGGGCAGCCTGGATTTGCATTGCTCCAATGTGCTTACAGCTACGGTGGCACACCCCACTGCTGATGTCATGTATACCTCCACACCACTCCTTGGTGTTGTAGCACTGTGCCATATTGTACATCCTTAGTCCGGCGGGACATTTGCGATTCACTATTACTTGCCTCATTTGTATAGCATTGACTACTAATTCATAGTTAACGCGCCAAACACTGTCACTGACCCTTAGCAACCTTTGCAGCTTGGTTGTGGTGTACCATGCATACCAGTGAGTATTATGGTGAAATCATGATTTGTGTTACATTGCGATTTTATGACATTTGTATATATTTTCCTTGTGTTCCCGTTTGCGCACACATGCCCTGCAGTTGTAATTTGCGTTACTGTGGACGTGACATTAAATATTGTTTTTTACGTGTTGTGCATCTTTTCTTATGCCATTGGCTGTATATTTAGCCATTGGCCTATGTTAACTTTGTAATACATGAGTCTGGTCCACTTTCATAGCTCCGATGTTCTGTTTGGCAAAATGTAAACCATTTTTTTTTTTGGTTTACATTTCTGTAGGCTTACGCTATGCCTGCACCACTTCATGAATCGCTACGTACCTTCATTTGCATGGTGCAGTACTGCGCATGGGGTAATTAGCATACCTGAGCTGAAGGCTGCGCAGATGTTGCGTACGCTGGTAGTGCACGTGGACTTGGATTGTACCTGAATCGCTCGGCGGCCATATTTGGCATTATCCCGCCTACGCTATGCCTGCGCCTGGTGCAAGCTTCATGAATCCCGGGGAATATTTCAAACATTCCAAGTCTCACCTACTTTAGTTGTGTTTTACTTATTTTTAAACTACTAAAAATAAACCAAAAAAGTCTGACCGTCACACAAATTCATTATTTAGAACACTGCAGAGCTTTCGAGTTCAAGATTCTTTTTCAGTGCAAACAGTAACATCAGTAAGCTTAATAATTCTATAGTACTTAAAATCACAGACTAGCCTATCACATGAAAGCAATTAAAGAAACCATTAAAAAACTTAGCCCTTTAATTCTCAAATAATACATATGAAATGCATATAAAATACCTAAAAGATACATTAAAATAACATAAAAATAGCCAAAAAGGGGCAGAAAAAGCTTATATATACATAAAACATAATTTAATATTAAATATTAAATAAGAGAATGTTTTAGCTTTAAAATAGATTTAATACTGTTCATTTTCTTCAAACCAGGCTAGGTGTCAGCCCTAAAGTAGTTAATCCATCTATATCCACTGCTTCAGTAATAGTAACAATATCACCCCCTCTATGATTAGGATAATTTTATTGTAATAATCTGAATTTGAAAGCGTGATCAGCTCCTTGATACAAAAAATATGCTTATATAAATTGTTAGTATCTAATTTTCTGCAGATTTCTGACAAATGTGATGCTATCCTCTCTTTTAGCTTCTGATTTATTTTACTTATATAGAAGCATACACATTTTTCACATTTAGCAAGGCAGATCACATTTTCAGAATTGCAAGTAGCAAATATATGAAATATAAATGTTTTCTTAGAGATAGGATGTATACATTCTATTTTGGTATTAATAAATGTGCAAAAAGTACAATTATAACAGGGGGGTGTTTGTTGCTTACTTACTATCTGATGCATTTGTTTATTACACTTAAAATCTTTGTAACATAACAGCTAATTTTCTCTCTCTTATAGACAAACTATTGTTTATCTCCTACAATTTTACATAGATCATTGTCTGATCGTAATATAGTCCAATTTTTTCCTAACCTGCTGGGTACGTCTATTATATTTAGTTACTAACTAAGTGACCAATTCCTACCCTCTAAAGTTCCCTTATTTGTGGTGGCATCTTGGTTACTATAAAGATAAGGACATGCTATTCCATCACATTCAGACAATTACATATTCAATATTTTCTCTAACTAGGGTAGTATTATATCTTCTAGAGTAAAAATCATTTGCCATATAGTCAATTTCCTTCTTAAAACCTTCTTCCCTTGTATTTAATCTACTTGTTTGCAGGAACTAGCTTTTCACAACTCCTTTATATATATGGCAAAGGTTGCATGCTATTTTTATGAACGTACCTAGTTGTTTGCACATTTTTTTCTATGTATAGTTGTGTTTATCTTGACATTAATAACAGATAGTATGATGTCAAGATTAGCATAGCTGTTTGCTACTGGGGGTCCCATTGCTACCCGTAGTAGCTGATGGTAGTAAGCATCATTAAAAGAAAATGCATTATTTTCTAACACCATTTCCAGCATAGAACAAATTAGAGAAATTTTATTCAGAGAGTATTCACTGTGACTAGTTAAAATGCATCTTATATATTGAGCCCCTATATCATTAGGGATAACAGAGAACAGAGATCTAATGTCCATATTCATCAATAATGTTTCACTGCTTAGACTAGCATTTAAATAATTCTTCATAGCAGTAAGAAAATCACTAGTGTCTCTTATATAACAGTTACTAAATTTTAATAAGGGTTCTTGTGTAAACAAGATGGGAAGACATGCATATTTATGACTTGAGTTTATCATACATAGGTTTAAAAAAAGACAATTGAGGTTTTATAAACACTTTGTTGATGACATATTCCTTCTTTGGGAAGGTGATGATAAGTCCTTAGAATCATTTGTTCAAGAACCACATGAAAGTACAGATTTTCTTTACTTTGATCTGAAATTTTCTAAAGAGACAATTTTCTTGACATCTGCTAACTCTAACTAAATGAAATTCTAATTCTAACTTAATGAAAGACATTAATATCTTATTCTCACTCTGCCCCATCTTATTTATCAGTTGATTTTGGCTTGCTTATGTTTTGAAGTGTTCTGAAACTTCTGGTTTCAGAGATACATAGGTAGGGACTGAGAGATATGTTGTGTAGTACTCAGCAAGTGCATGTGTGGGCATCTACCATACACAGGCTTACACAGACCAGTAGTGACTTACAATTCCATATTGCACTACAGTGCAGTGATCCTAAATGCACAACACAAGATGTATAAAAAAGACCACATAAGGATTTGCACATAAAAAGGAAAATTAATTCTTAATGATATTCAAAAGTATACAAAGATAAACAGAGGTGACATTAATAATTGTATACAATAAAAAAATTGCACACCAATGAGCAACTGACCATAAATTGCATTTTGTATGGGTCTTAGTTGGCATGTTATCCACACATAAATTTTATAGGAATTCATGGACTGCCTATACCTGTGAAGACAAAGTTTGTATAGCTGTTTCAATTCCTGCTACATGAGCCATCTGGGGACATGAGGATTTTTCATAAGCCAGTGCTTTTGAATATTTATGTTTCTTTACATAATGCTATTATATATGGAGGATCATATATAGCTTCCGAGTATATCATAGGAAAGAGCAAATATGTTGAGTGTCTTCTACAGTATAGCTCATTGTCCTAACCTACTATTATCTACAGACTGCAGACCTGTAACAATAGAGTACAGAACTTATAGGGGTTTCTAAGGATAACTTTACATAGGACAAAATAGTCAGACCATAACTGAAAATGTAAATGTTTATTTCTACAGTCCCTTCACATACATGCAATTGCAGAACTACAGAACTTCATGAGTTTGGTAAACTTATCATTTTTATTATCGTTATTACTATTATTATTATTATTATTATCCACGGTGGTGGTGCTGCGGTAGCATTGTCACCTCACAGTAAGACGCTGTCCGGTTCGATTCTCAGCTAGAGCGTCTTCTGCGTGGAGACATGCGTGAATGGGCATACCTTCGTTGAAGGTTGTGCATCAGGGCTGGTAACTCGGTACGTAAAAATCAACTACCAATCATTAGTGGACCGGAGTTCCGCTGTGGCGACCCCTAACCGGGAAAAGCCGAAAGACACAACAACAACATTATTATTATTATTATTTGACAAAGTCATGTTATATAGTTCTGTGAGGGATAAGAACATTTGATTAACATTTAAAAGGACATCTGATATTTTATAGCATGATAAATAAAGTAACCAATTTTCCTACTTCATTGAATGCACATCTTATATGAAAGTGCATGTCAGTGATAGTACTACTTCAGAGTTGTGTGGTTGCAGAAATGGCACAAAATTTTGTTAAATACTTTTTTGAGTTTTTTTTAACCTAGGCTAAGAAATATCCAGATACATTGTAAAATGTGCTTCCTTAAGCACCTATATTTAGTTCAACAATAAGGCTATAGAAGTCATATCTATATAGTGTACTACTCTGGGGTCATCATGGACATTTCATTCTGTGTTAACAGCATTTCCTGATCACATTCAGTCTCACCTATCATGGACCATATATCCTCCTCCTTTAGGTATCTAAAGTTTAAGGAATGTATCTCACAGGTATATGAAGAGTTATAGCCATTTATGTCAAGCACCGCCATGCATCTAAGTAATGAAGCACTATGTGATAGCCTGACACAAAGGTATACAATTCAGAATAAGGCACTGGTTTGCATTTCTCATTCTGCATAAAAACATTATATTTTATTTTGAAAAAGTACTGCTACAGAATCCCACTATACATGTGAGCTTCTGGCTACAAAGCCAGGTTGGCCATTTGGATAGATACATTGCAGGCCTTGTACCTCCAGCACACAGAAAGCATATATGGCAACAATGGTAACAGGACACCTCCTACATGTGTGCTGATTGCTGTCAATGTACATGGTGTGTTGCATCAGTGCAATCTCATCTGCAGGGGTCAGAATCTGCAGCCACAATGCACTTGCATGACTGTGTATAATTCTACTGCTATTAGGATGTAAATGCAGGTATCCTAAAAGGGATTATCTTCCACAGCTATAGGCAGTAGCCACTGCCACATAAACATAAAACACACCAGGTATATTTAACTGATGAATTGCTGCCCATGCAGCTTGGTATCGTGCTGATAAAGTTTTCAGTTGTTTAGCACATCCATCCTGCAGTATTATGGCATCACTATCTGCAATGAATTTGCATACTGCTACACGTCTGTTAGTACTTGTTCAACCATGCATGCCAGATGTGGTGAGCCTTCATGTCTGTAATGTGTAGCATCATGTTACTGCTGCCTCTGTTTCCATGTTTTGCAGTAGCTGTTTGTTGTATGTACCATCTCCTTTACATCACTCCCTAAATACATGTACTTTTGCTCATAATCACCATTATAATAAAATATCTTTTATCTATAAAAATGGACATTTTTTGTTGTGTTGTGTTGTAGACAGAGGCCTATGCTGGGATGAAAGGGGCTACTACCCCAGTGGCAGAAGTTGTTGAGAGGACTTAACTGGTAGTTAAGACTGTTGTACAAGTGCAATACTGGAATTCAGTTAAGAAGCCCACGGTGATACTGCAGTTTCTTAAATGAATATGTATTTGTGGTTCTACTTAGAAACTCATAGTGTTCAGCTGTAGCTAATACAGCAAGGAGCTTGCTATAGTTATGTAGTTCAGAAAACATTTTTGTTTGTTCAAAATCTTGGCTTTGAGATGGGTTGAGTGTGGATGCTAATCTAAGGAAATGATTTAGTTACCTCTCTGGCTGTGGAAGCATATAATTACATGTCCCTGCAGACTGTGGATACTATGATATGATGGGCAAACTGCTGCATGTTTGCATATGTACTAAGCTATGGAGACATGTATATAACTTGTTAATATGCTGTTGGCCATGTGTTTATTTTGATCACACTGACAACACTAATGGTTGAAGAGTGCGCTAACACACTGGGGAGCAGTGTGAGGCAAAGTGTGTGCACCTGTGAATCCAGCAGCAGCAGTACTTTACCACTGGCTTCTGAGTCCCCTACTTGGATATTATCCCAGAATTTAACCCCATGTTTAGTGTCAGATAAGGAAGGAAATGCACTGCTTTCTGAACTTGTGACACTTCTTATTCTTGGAAAATATCGCTTTTACATATACTGCCTGTTATTGTAGAGCCTGTCATCCTTACACTAAATTTAGCTCTGTCTTGGGAAGTGGGCATATATGAATCATTAACAGGACTTCTTAAAAAGCCAGAGTTTCAAAATCTTGCTGCCATGCAATTTTCAGTTTCAAAATTTCAGTACAACGCTATCTCTTATATTAATGTGCCATGCAGCAATGCACTTGTGTATCAAAAATTGCTTTAGTGAAATTATCACTAATATATGTCATTTTCTATGCATTGATATTGTACTTTAACTGTACTGGTCTGTTATACACTCTGCATTGCTATTTTTGTAATCTTGAAGGCTATTCTCCCTAGGTATGATCTGCAAAATATATACACTGCATTGTACTGATAAACCAATTAACAAAATCTAAATAAAATAAAATACGTTTTCCGGAATGGTCACTATATTTATTGTTGAAAGTGTAATGTTTAATGCAGACTTCCAGTATTTTTTATTGATGGAACAGGAACTCAAGCCTTTATTTAATAAGTCTCATAATAGTAGCCTAAGTTTCATTTCATGTGGTGGATTACAACACTTTCTTTAAGTATATTACTAGATTTAGTTTTGCTTTGATCCTTGTATGCAGTGCTTTAAAGACTGTATCTCATAAATCTCCATATGTTAATATTTTCTATTCATTAGTGAATAAAATTAGAACCAGATTATTTCTAGTCATGTTTTATTCAACACTTGGGCTATGATAATCAATTTGCATTATGTAGCCTTTCATGCAGTCTGAACAGATTTGTAGCTTAGTTGCTTTATCTAGTCTTACGCTTATAAGGCAGCTGTTAAGCATTTAGCTAATGCAGTTTCCACTCTCTAGGGATTCTGTGCTGTCCATTCAGTGCTAAATGTAGTGTCACAGTTCTGTAATAGGCAAATAAAGTCAGTTTTAGTTGTGTTTTACTTAATTGTTTAGCAATAATCCTTTGCAGAAATCTCAGTAATCAAGGCCCAGTTAGTTCTTCTACTCTTGAATCATTCTTAATATTTCCTGAGCTTTTACATGCAGCATGTAGTAATGTTTCAACATGTTAATTTAATTAGAAACATTTCCTCAGCAACTTTGTTGATGCTGAGTATTGACCACTGACTTATATCTTGAGATTTTTGGTTATATATGTTTTCTGTCTTCTGCTGCATTTATTTTGATACTAAATAGTGATATACACATGCATATTCTCTTCTTCCATGTCTAACATACTAATATTCTTTTTTACTCTGACTCTCAAATATTTAATGCGTACCACATTAAGTTCACCTCAGTTATTTTATTTATTTTTTATATATGCGTCAGATCGTGTTCTTTTCAACTTATTCCGTGATTCTCAGTAAAGCATATAGGCTTGTTATTTGTCAGAGCAACATCTACTGCTTTCTGTATTCTTTAATTATTGGTACTTGTTACATATTATTCAGAATAAAGATTTCATTGTTTAGGACTCCCTTGCTATTAACATGCAACTCAGCATCTACCTATCTATCCATATAGAGAGAAGGTCAATAAAACCCAAAAAGTCAGAAGTTTGATAAAACAAATGGACACAGTAATTAGGACTGTCCATAGAGATCCATGCAATATAACAGAAGTAACAAGATATATTACTGTGCAGCTAAATTAATAACTGATAAAGTCCTACTGCAATATCACAAGGTAGTGAGGGAAAGGAAGGGGAAAAATCGAATGCTATCATGGAAGTATTGAATAAAGAAAACTATATAAAGCAGTTAAGACAAGAGGTGTCACTGTTAGAAAAATATAGAAGATGGAACAGATCAACAAAAATACAAAGAAAGATAGATGTAATAAAAGCAATGCACAGTATTAGAACAGACCAGGATCTATCATACACTATCGCAAATAATAACCTAAAAATCTCAGCACAGGCTGAAAACCTTAGAAGATACAAAGATAAATATAAAGGAAAAGTACAAAATAAGCAATTTATTGATGACCCAAAAGGTTTCTATTGAGAGTTGGGAAATAAGGTAAAAGGAACTGAAAGACCACCAAAAAAAGATGAAATAGATACATTTTAGAGAAGTATCTTTGAAGATCATGTGGAACATAAGAAAGATGCTAAATGGATAGAAGTAAAAGAAAAAAATTTAAAGGTACAGGATATGAAACTGGATGAAGTAAAAGCCAGAAAGATTGAAACAAAGTGAAGAAAAGCCTCCAACTGGAAAACCCCAGGCCCAGATGCAGTACCTAACATCTTTGCACGAAGATTTAGCTATGAGTAAGAGCTATTTATATGTGCATCCTGAACAGACACCAACTTGGATAACAACAAGAAAAACAATGCTCCTACTTAAGAGTGAATCTGCAAGCTACCCTAAAAACTATAAACCAATAACTTGCCTTCTGATGACGTATAAACTATACACTGGAACTGATGCTGACAGAGTTTATAGTCATTTAGAAGAAAACTCAATTATGGCAGTAGAACAAAATGGCAATAAAAGAAAGTCATATTGAACAAATTATCATTTATTGTTAAATAAAGTCATAGCAGAGAACTATAAAAACAGGAAGGATCTAAGTATATCATGGACTGAGTATAAAAAAGTGTTTGATAGTATCCCACATTCATGGATAAAAGAATGCTTAAAAATATATAAGATATGCCCTACACTGATCGACTACATTACAATAACCATGAAACAGTGGCAAACCACTTTGCAATTAAGCCATGATAAAGAACAAATTATTATTCCAGGGATAAAAATTCAAAGGAGAATATTCCAGGGTGACCATTCCCGTGCAGCATGGCAGCATGCCATGCATATGTAGGAAGGCATGCTGCCATCCTCTAAAAGATACACAGTTCTATGTGCGAGTGCAGGGGGTGTGTCTGAGAGCTGTGCTCACACAATACACATGCCCCCTGCACTCCATAATTGCCGAATGGCAATGTAATGACGGCAAGAGTGTCTACAAAATACCTCTCAATCTCTTTGAGTAAGAAATCTGGAAAAAGCAAATAAACGTCTGGCTCATATAGACTTAAGTTGATAGAATAACAGGCTATGCATTAGCATGAATGTGCTGAAGAGTATGAAATCTAAAATGCAAATGTCTGTCAGTATTTTCTAACTGCAATCTTTAATGATTTGCCACTAATCTGCCCGGAAGCCACAATTCTATAAAAAATGGACCAAAAATATAAGGCAAATATCTGGGCAGTGTGTGACAATCTGTACAGTTAAGAGGTATGGTGGACACTGTTAGCGTCCATAGAGCATACCTCAAATGCAAAGCCTGCCACATCATCACCATTGCAAAAGCACAGCCCCCCACAGACAATGTTGCAGAAATCAACGTGCATACCCCTACAGTACAAAAATAAAACACAACAGTTTCATTTTTTTTTCAGTCCCCAATAAAGTGTAAGCATAGCTGAGCATGTGTGTGCATTGTGCAGCTCTGCTCAGCCTAGTTTACACATAATAAGGCGCTAAATATGTATATACTACAGCACATAGCAATGGGAAATAGTGAAGTTATTAGAGTGTTTGCCTTGCAACTAGTTGTTTCTGGATCAATCCCCAGTAAAGCCAACTAGCATTTTACATGTGAAAGCACTACATACTTTTTTTTTAACAATTAGGTAGTAAATAACACATATTTGTTAACCAGAGTAGTGTAGTAGGTCCAGATGTGATGTGTCAGTGTAATGAAGTTGTGAAACCCCCATATAAACATAAGTGTCTCATACAGTATAGTTGCACAAGAATAAATGTAATGAAAGCACATTGGGGGATGTCAGGTAAGGTAAAGAAATTTATAATATGTCAGGAATGATGAATTAATCCCATATAGGTAGTAGTCCATAAAATAAAACATAAGCAATGCTAAGAAATGCACAGGTATGCTGACTGGGTGTAAGCATTGTGTAACTATGAATGCTAAGCAATGAGTAGCCCAGCAATGTGGATTTGCCCATTGCTAAGCACTACTGAACCTGCCCCTTGAAGCACTGCCAACCTTAGCTAAGCAGGTTTGCCCATAGCTTAGCTTAGCTCAGCATATTCAAAACCATCCAATCACGGCAAAGGGTGGGAAATCAGCCATATTTAAACCTCGCAGGTGGGAATACAGCTCATAACTGTTTATAGTTCCCCAATGTATGCAGTATGGCAGGTGTTGGAATGGCATGAGCTTTTGGGTGCAGCACTGGGGCATACCGGAGTCCAAGGTCATGGTAGGACTCCTTGTTAAAGACTATGATGCGAGACTGCTGCAGGACCAGTACCAGGGCTCCCAATATAAAGCAGAGGCCTGGGAAAGTCTCGCCCATGACCTTACCAGTGCCACTGACATCCCTCAGACTGATGAGCAGGTCTGGCACCACTGTGCTGACTTGAAGCAGAGGAAGAGGGAGCTCTTGGACCAGTGGGTACAAGAAGCACGGCAGAGGGTGATGTCCCTGGCATGTGTAAGTATTCATATCAAGAACTGCTTACCAAAGTCCAGCCTGTGTATGTGATGGATAGGTATGCATAAATGTTTCTCTAGCTTCATTACAGCTCCAGCTGAGAGGGCTGTGAACCAGGATGCCCATGCCAGCAGGTTGCAAAGGGTGCTTCACAAGGCTGGTGAGTAATAATCTAGCTTGTAGTATTCATACCAAATAAATATAAAGAAGTAGAATGTCACCTGGCAGTATTAAAAATGGATATGGTTTGTACTGAATAAAGCAGACATTATTACAGTAATAGTCTCATATAGGTTATATATAAATAAAACTGTAACTGCCTGTCAATAAAATTCAAAACCCTGGACTGGTTGTGTTTACTCTGGTATGGTATGATTTGAAATGTGTACAGGTTATGCACAGCAACTGTAGCTCTGAAACCATTAAACAATCAAGTCTCATCTGACAAAGTTAGTGCTTCTATAACAAACGAGATTAACTGAAATTAAAAATGTCATGCACCGAGATCTGATATCTGAATAGTAATGTTGTGTTAACCACTGTTTTCCACACTGTGCTATGTCAAAAGGTATGTACAGGAATGTATGTATAAGAATGTTGTAATTACAAGGTCAGATTGTACAACAAAGAGAGAATGAGAAAGAAATCATTGAAAAAAAACAGCAGTTTCTCAAGAGCTTTTTCTGATGAAACACATTTGTTATACTTTTAGCAGAAACAGCCACTGTTCAAATCCTGGGAGTGGTAGTAACCTGTATGCATAATTTCAGCTAGTATTTTGTGAAAATGTGTAGAAACAGACAGGTAGTGTTAACAAACATTCCCTCCACAGGTCTTCCAGATATGAGAAGGTATGAAGTAGCTATAAGAAGGCTGTAGTTATACTGTGTCCAACACCCATGGTCCAACCCCAAAGCTGCAAATGACAGCAAGATAAATACATACATCAAGTGGTCTCCCCCAAGAAATATTCAAAAGTGTCATGCTGTCACAGCTACTGGTCCCTGTTAACAACAACCAAGGTGACTGATAGAAATCAAGACAGAGTGTGTCAGTATCACACACACACACACACACACACACACACACACACACACACACACACACACACACACACACACACACACACAATATGAGTGCACATATGTAACCCTGATTATGTGAATATGGTAGAAACAGTCATGTAGTATTAACAAACATTCCCTCCACAGGTCTTCCAGGTAAGAGAAAGTATAAAGTAGCTACAAGAAGGCTGTAATTATACTGTGTACACACATATCACTGTCCAACCCAATGCCATAGTTGTTGTAATAATACCTGTAGAGTAATGAATAGACCAATGATCATTAAAGCTGTGACCATGGCAAGAATCTACATTTGTTAACTGACATCTCCACCCCCCCCCCACCATATCTTCACCAATAATCTAAGCACATAAATGAATGGGTATGTTTTCCACAAAACCTACTGTTGGGACATGTGCCCCGTTGTTCTACAAATGTTGAAATGTATTCCAATTAATGCAACCTGTTCAAATACTATCATTGGTGGCCTGTTGCTATCAATGTAACCTGCATGCTGGTGTAATGCCCAATGTGGTTCCATATATGCAAGTGTTCTGTTTGCTATGCAAATATTCCAAATCTGTTATTTTGGGTTAATGGGAATACTCATGCATGCTGTTATAACTAATCCTGGAATGTGTTTCCCATTACTAACCAACATATGTTCTAAAACTGCAACACCATAGCACGTCAGATAAGGCTGATCCCAGTGCATCTGCCTCTCCCTCCTCATTTGGCTGTGGCACCCAGCTCCATCACTTCTGGAACCCACCCTGGAACCTCCTCATCCACTGGTCCTGCACCACCTTTGGGTTGAAATGCCTCAGGGGATGCAGCTCATTCCCCCACCCTGGGAGCGGACTCAGACAGCTTCCTGTCACCCAAAGCCAGGTCCGGGGTCTGGTGTGTAGTGAGCTCTGCAAGGAATTTGGAGATTTGCTATGCCAGCTTGAGGGCTGCATGGTGCAATTAGAGGGTCAGCTTGCCCCAACTGCTCAGCCCCCAGCACAGCCACCTTCATGGCTGTGAAGGTGCAGTGGTGACAGCCCATTGGTGGGGACCTCAGGCCCACTGTATCCAATTGAGAGCTTGTGAGCTTCCGATTACCAAACACCCCTCCCTGTTCAAGGTGTTTACCCCCCACATGTGTCATATACCACCCGTGTATGCTATCTTGTCTGTCTTTCTACCCAGCTTACCTCCTCAAATATATCTACTATCCTTCCCCAACATCCCACTCTCACCTTAAAAAAAAGGCAATCTGGTCCCAAAAACAAATGTCGCCCCATACATAGCTATCCATTTCATACACGTGTCCACTGGACACATTTAATCTTGTCTAACTGGCTTCACAACACATTATTATTGTCCTCACCCCTCTCTCTCAGGGGCTTGAGTGTCCAAATGTACTGCCAAATTCAGTATGTAAGCACAGCTGTTGCTGTAGAAGAAATGGACAGCTATGGACCTTCCCTACAGCCATCCTGCACATCCCTAACTAGCTTTCATATTGTTTTACCCTGTTTGTGCCCCCTTTTTCACCACTTTCCTATCACCCCGCTTTCTTTTCTTTTAAAGAAATTAGTGCAGTGGTAAGCAGGAGTAAGCCTGTTTGTGCTGTGTTAAGTGATGTCTACACAGTTTAAGCACTTTTATGGCTGTCTGTCAGCATAGTTAACCAGAAGTTAGCATTGCTTACCGATGCACAAACATGTGCAAACCCACTTATAACTGCTTAAAAGTGCCTTATTCATTCTGTTTCCAACAGCCCTTGTTCTCCCAGCAACAAAATAATCTGCTCTAGCAAGACTTAACCCAGGACCCTTCACATCGTAGCCACAGCAAGTTACCACTAAGAGAGTTGTGCTGTACATATGTCTGATGTTTATTCAAACATATCATGCAGCAAAGTCATTCAACAGTAGGGAGAATGTGTATATATATATATATATATATATATATATATATATATATATATATATATATATATATATATATATATATATATATATATATATATATATATATATATATATATATATATATATCTATATATCCTATATATACACACATATATTTACAAATTCTCCCTACTGTATATACATATATGTGCTTATGTGTGTATATATATATATATATATATATATATATATATATATATATATATATATATATATATATATATATATATATATGTATATGTATATATATATATATATATATATATATATATATATATATATATATATATATATATATATATATATACACATATATGTATGTTTGTGTGTCTGTATGAAATGGTGAAAATGTTATGGAAATATCGCTGGTGTCTCATGTGATCTGTCACAAAATCATTGCATGTTAAAAAGGGTTTCTACACTTACTATATCCACTGTAAGCTTGGGAAGTTGTTTCAGTAACCAAATGGAAAACGCACCAAGCAAGTCTGTATATGAACTCTGTTTATTGCAGTAAAAACACACCAAGATTAAACGCTTCCATCTTTCACATAGAAGACTTCATTAGAAATGTGAAAGACAAAAGCGCTTAATCTTAGTGTGTTTTTACTGCAATAAACGGAGTTTGTATACAGGCTTGTTTGGTGCATTTTCCATTTGTTTCCTGGTCTTCTGTTATTTGCTCTGCACCAGATATTTGGAAGTTGTTTCAGTAACCAGCCTTGTTTTCATGTACATGTACTTCAGATTATGCCATCTCCATATCACAGTATACATTAGGTAGGGTCACCAATCCACTGGACCAACCAATAATGTATCAGAGACACATAGGAGGTATGAGCAGCAGACAGGAAAGATGAACCACATATGTAGATATTCCTTAAAACTATGTACAGTTGGTAGATATGTTCTTTATGTTTGGCCGCATTGCTATACAGATGAATAGCAGTAATGTTTACATGGGTGCAGTGTGTTGTAGGTGAAGGCTCACCACTAAATAAAAACACTCACATATCCGAGTGGTGTAAATTTGTTGTTATGGTAAGTTGAAAGTTATGCAATGTATGATGTTGAGAACTGGTCCAGAGTGTGTCTGTTAAAGTCTCAGTGTGTGTCATGATTGTCATTTGTTGTCTAATGTGAGGTCTGTGGAATGCCTCTGGGAGACCTCACGTGTGTGTGTGTGTGTGTGTGTGTGTGTGTGTGTGTGTGTGTGTGTGTGTGTGTGTGTGTGTGTGTGTGCGCATGTGTAACTGAGTGTGTGAGAGTGTGTATGAGAGTGTGAGACAGAGTGTGAGAGAGTGTGAGTGTGAGAGAGAGTGTGTGAGAGAGTGTGTATGAGTCTGTGTGAGTGAATGCGCCACCAAACTTTATAGTGCCGATAGTAATGTACATATGTTGTCTTTTTCTCACAGGTGGTCATGGACGTCGCAGTCCCTCCTGCTGGGTAAGTGATATTACTTTGTTTGGTGACTCTGACCATGATGATACCCATAGTGAGGCACAGGTGGGGTTGTCAGAGGCTGCAGCTTTGTCATTGGTTGGCATCACACCTATATCTACCCCATCCCCACACACAGTCACAATTTCCACCCATTCCCCATCACCAGTAGCCATAATAGAAGGACAGATGGGTGCTGGTACAGAACATGCAAGTGTGTTGACTATGGCAAGTGAGCGCCCAGACAATGGCCATAGTCAGAGTACTGGTGAGGTCCCACACAGGCAGGCAGGGGTGCTCAGAGGAGAATGGCTGCCTGTTCAGCCCATGTTGGAAGTGCCAGTGCTGCTGTAACCAGGTGCATGCTTTGGTGCATAATGGATGCACAGGCACGTAATGAACATAACACCAGACAAGTGCGCAGGCTGGTGGAAGAACATATCCCTGGTGCCCATGGCAATTTCTGTGAACTAATTGGAGCCATACGTGAGGGCAATGAGATCACAGATAGACAGTGGGGTCAGGTTGTGGCACTCCTGCACCATGGAGTATCTGTGCTTGCATGTATGGCAGGTGGGAGGCAGTGGCCACTTGAAGGTAGCTCAGAACCATGATCATCTGGGCATGCACATGGCCATGCACCATCACGCTCTCATAAGGGCAGTAACAACAGCACTAGTGAGGGTGGTGTGATGTCCATGCCAAGACACCATAAGCCATGGGCACATGGTCTGAGACAGTCCCAACAGGTTGCAGATCCAGCAGACATATGTCACCATCAGGGAGCAGTACTATCTCCGGCCTTGTCAGTGGTAGTGCCTATGATACCCTTGGCAGATCCAGTTCCTGTGTCAGTGGCCAGAGGCAGTAAACTGTACACCCTGCCATGTATTAGCCACAGCTGCCCAGAAAACATCAGTGTAGGGCAGCCACATGGCATGACTGCTTGCATGCACACACACACACACACACACACACCACAATCACAATAAACTCACCTCGACACACATGCATCACACCTGCACAGGCCATGCCATTCCCATACCCCAAACACACACCCATACTGTCAACCAAATGGTGCAGCCTAGGACTCTGGCAAAACCACACAACACCCTGTGCATATGATGAAACCTATGCCAGATCCTCGACATCCAAAACATTGATGCAGTGACATGCAAATATGGGTTAGATGCACAGGGTGAACTTCATAAATTGTATGTAGGTAATACTGTGTAGGGTACTGTCATCTGGCATTTGTAAGGGGTACACATCAGAGTGTGTGTACAGTTTGAGCCATGATACATTATTGCTATCCTTATTGTTGAGTGAATGTGTTCTCACATGCTGTATCCTGTTTGTGTTCTAGGCCTCTGTCTGTGTGTCACCAGGATGTGGCCTGGCAGCAAGACCAAGGGGTATGGCAGTGCAGTAACAAATCAACCATGTCATAGGCAAGGTACATGCACTCTCTCACACAAATACACACATTTTCACAGTTGCTAGGACCAGGATTACAACTTCTACCTAACTAGTTTGCTACACTTTAGTATTATGCAGTTATCACAAGTGCCATGGAGCTTATATGTTGGAGAGCTGTCCAAAGGTATCTTTGAAGGTGATTGACATCAGCAGCAGTGCTGAATAAAGGGTAAGGGAAGTTTAGTGTGTGTGAATGGCCTCAACCACATTCATCTAGAAACACACACACTCACACACAACTTAACATTTGACAGGTCTGAGATTACAACTGCTACATGAATACTTATTTGGACTGTAGTGTCACACAGTTATCACAAGCACCACTGAGACTATAGGGCTGGGGACTAACCAAAGGTATTTCTACAGTGAATGATATCAGCATATCATGTGATATAGGCCAAGGGATGTGTACTGGGTGGGAAAGGCCTCATAATTGGATTCTCTCTTTCACTGTCTGTCTTTCTCTTCCCCACGTCTCTGTGTGTGTATGTTTGACATATTATATAATCTAACATAAAAGGCACAGTAGCGATGCAGGCAGTAAACACAGCACTAACCAAAATGCAGGAAACAAAGCTGAAAGAAATGCTGCTTCGTGAACTTTAAAATATGGATGTATTGTAATACAAACAGAAGATGTGGTAAGCGCTTTCACCTGGATAGGCTTCTTCAGACCAAAAGTGCCCCCCCCCTCTTGTACACCCTTATATGGTAAAAAAGGTGCCAAAAACAGATAAACCATTAAAGGCAGAGTACAACTATCATGGTATACAGCATAAATGAAGTGCTTACTCTAAAATACATTAAACATAATAAAATAAAAACACCTATACCACTCATAAAACATGAATAGAGGTGTATAAAAACAAAAAACTGCATAGATTCATACTAATTATACAACACTAACAATAAATCCTCTCATAAAAATGCTCTCATAATATATAAAAAGTACAGTCATACATATCACTTCAATCTCCTGGACTTCAGGAAAGGTCTCAATGGTACTTTCTCATTCAGTCCAGGAAAAACATCTGCTTTAAGTCTAACAATCCATTTAGATTCAATACTCTCAGTTCTACCTTTCACACCCCCTCCTAAAACTAGTGTGTGTAAGATCTAATACTTTAAAATGAAAAAAAGTGTGTATGTTGGCCTTAGATATGTGTGAGTATTCATATCCAATGTGTCTGTGTGAAGTATCAATGGTGTAGAATTGCTGCAAATAACTGATATCTGTACTCCACTGTGTTGTGAGACATGGGCTTCATTTCTCTTAAGTGTAGGAGCATGCCCAGTATGACTGTCTATATTGAGTGTGTGCATCCATTCCAGGGAGGGTTGGACTCCAGTTCAGGGTTTTGTGTGCTACAGCTACACCTAGCAAACTCTTTCTGCAGGATATCTGTAGTTAGGTTGCCAATATGGAGACACAATGTGCATAATATATGGGGGATACTGTAACTATTGCTCTCTGTGCTGCTTGTGTGACATGTTTGGTTGTAGCATAGATTTTCTGACCATTGTATAATTTTACACTGTGATGTATCATGTCATTAACTACTGACAGTTATCATTCTTTGCTCACAGTTATTTTCCAGGGAAATACAGGATGAAGGAAGCTGAGACCAATATTCTGAGGCATATAGACTATACATTCTGGTACACACCTGCCATCGTGGAGGGGTAGCTACAGACAATAGACTGCTTGTTCTCTGTACATAGTCCAGCACCTTGTTAGTATGCTGGCTGGGGTTCCCCTCCTTGTGCTTTTCTCAACTGCACAGAATGTACATATCCTGCTGGGGCCATACCTCTCAGCTATACAGATATACACCCAGGTTATCCAGAGGCAGGACTCATATATCTGGTCAGTTCACCTTCACGTTGTGGTTTGCAAGCAGTTTTGTGGCTATTCATTCATGGGTTTGCAGTCAGGGAGTAGTATGGGTGGACATTAGGGTTTCAGACTACACACACTCCTTGACATCCATGCTTCTACACCCCCCTCTGTTATTCTCTCCTTTTCCTAACATTATGTAAGCAATATCTCAGAGGTATCCCTATAGTTGGGTCTTTATCCCAGTAGTATTTATGGCCTGGAACACAGTCCTTGTTGTGGGACATGGAGAGGCAAGCTACTGGCATTTGTCAACATGGCCTTGCATTTGTTTTCTGTTTACTGTGTTAGATTGTTAGTTGGGACCCCTTGACATTCTGTACATTGGCACTATGGATGAGGCATGGGCCTTTGCCAGTGGACTGTAGGCCATCTGAGAGTGCTGCAGGCCATCTGTTACTGCATTTCTATGTGGGATCGTGTGGGGGGGCACACCTGCAGACTTTGAACATTTGCAATGACTGTACTGGTATTTCGGTTACTTTATTGGGTTTCATTTCATATTGTATCATGACCTATCATGCAGAAAGGAGGCATATCAGTAGAGTACACATGTTAGATCTTAATGGCATAAATTTCAGTTTCAGACTTCTTACCCTTCAGAACTAGAATGCAACTGCCAGACCTGTAGTAGTATGTCTGTATAGGTTTGGCGGGGGGCTGTTCACCATTGCTATCATTTGGGAGCCTTAGCCCAGCATTTCTTTATGGTGATCTACACCTATTCTGCTGTGTGAGGCTGGTGGTGGGTATTTGACACTCATTGACATCCATGTGTGTGACCTATTAACGCCCACAGTTATTTGGGCCATGATATGTACTGGGGTGGGGGTTGTCACCTTCTGTAGTGCTGCTAGTATGTTGACACCAGTATTTGTTGTGAATTTCCTGCTGTCCCATATAGCTGTCTGCTACTATCCCATTCAGCCACCCAGTTCCCTTGCATGCTTGCATCCATATCATACATACAACTATGAGAACATGCTACTCCATTCAGTAATTGATAGGAAGAGTGACTTACCTTGTTGCTGGGCCAGTATTGACGATGGTGCTGGAGGGCTGACTAAATTGGATGCACATAGTACACTCCCTATTTATGGTAAAGCATAGGTAGTGTCATGTTTGGCATCCCTTTTACTGTATGTGTGAGTCGGAGAGAGGTATCAGTCCCTGGATCCCTACAGTGTCAGTGTGTGTACTATGCATTGCTTCTTTGATAAGCCCTGGGCATACTGGCCATGCCTCCTTCTGCCTACAAGGGCAGGCTCAGGATGTTCCTCCTCTGAGTCCCACTGTGCCTGTGCTGGCCTTGGCAATGGTGGGGGGCTGTGTGGCCCTGCCCCGTGCTGTTCCTGCTGCAAGTGTTTCCTCAAGATCATATTGTGTAGCATGGCACATACTATGAACATTTGTGTACATGTAGCTGGAGAGTACTGCAAGGCTCCATCGGATATGTCAAAGCAGTGGAACCATGACTTGAGGATTCCAAGAACATGCTCTACAATGATCCTGGCTTGTGCATGTGCCTCATTGTGGTGTTCTTGTTTGGGTGTGTGTGCATTTCTGATGAGTGTCATCAGCCGCAGCTCCAGTGCATAGCCAGCATCCCCCACTAGATGGCCATATGGGATGTCCCCACTGGCAAATGCCGGCTAGAGCTGTGAGCAATACCAGATGTGGGAGTCCTGATAGCTTCCAGGGCTGGCAGCAGACACATTCATGATAATGCCCTGGGCATTGCACATGAAGCACATGAACTGGCAGTTGATGGAGGGGAAGCTCTTCCAGTTTATGTAGACCCCACCCCACTCACCAGGTTGTTCTTTGATCTGGATGTGCATGCAGTCTATTGTACCAACTACCTGAGAGTATTCTGCTATATGGTGGAAAAGATGCAAATTTCTGGCCAATGCCTCACAGGTGGTGGAGAAATAAATGTACTCATTGGCATGTGGTGTCATAGCATCCAGGAACTGATGGAGTACCCTGGATGCTGATGCCTCTCAGACCTTCATTATATCCCCAGTTGGTCTTTGAAAGGTACCTGTGGCTAGTATTCTTAAGCCTAGACATATCTTGGTATCCACTGGGATGAGTTCCCCTCTATTAGTTCTGTGTGTGAGGTGTGGCCTGCACAGCTCAACAATTTGCTGTAGAATGTCCCTGTCCACCCTATACCATTCCACTATCTCCAGCTCATGTAGGCCCTGGTAGGTTACCCTGGGTCTGTACACCCTTCCACTCCTCCTCACTGTGTCGGTTGTCAGCATTCTCCTCCTCACCACCCTCAGTCTCTAGCACATATTGATGGAGTAAAGCAGCAGCAGCCTCAAACATTTTTTGTTAGTTGTGCCAGTTAAAAATCCCCTATCTGTGTACACCAGTGGTGTAGAGTTTGTGGGAGAAAACAGTCTGTAGGGTGTTTGCATAGTGTGCCAGGCTGCTGCATGTGCATTTGGCTGATTCTAATACATTCCACCTGCCAGCTATTCTAGTTCTCCTGGATTGCCTTCCTACTGCTGTTTCCCCTACATCTAGTCTGCAAGGTGTTTGCATACTTTATAGTAGTGTGCTAGGCTGCTGCATGTGTATTTGGCTGATTCTGATACATTCCACCTGCCAGCTATGCTAGTTCTCCTGGATTGCCTTCCTACTGCTGTTTCCCCTACATCTAGTCTGCAAGGTGTTTGCATACTTTATAGTACTGTGCTAGGTTGCTGCATGTGTATTTGACTGATTCTGATACATTTCACCTGCTAGCTATGTTAGTTCTCCTGGATTGCCTTCCTACTGCTGTTTTCCCTTCTTAGTTCTTCCCTATTTAAGCCCTGAGGTGTGCCACACATACCAAGTGCTGAAATGTTAACAGTCCTGCCATTTCCTCTTTTTTTATGTTTAAAACCTGGTGCACAGCGCACACAAACGTTTTGGCTATGTACACACTGTTCAGGCACATATGACACTTCCCCTTCCTTAGCTGTGCTTAGCTAAGGGCAAATGCAGGCCACAGAGCTTCAATGAGCTTACAGCAAGCATGTCACACCCAATTATGAAGTCATCCAGCTCTTAGACTTTACTTTTGTATTGCTGTGCCTACACGGTCAGGTACAAGCTGACACTTTGAAGAAATCTGTGTTTCAGTATAACTCCCCTCATTTGCATACCCCAGTGTGTAGGTCATTAGTTACTTCACTAAAACGGACACTTTCCCCTTGACAACCAGTGCTCCCTGGTATTGTTTACATTTTGTATGCCATTGACTAAATGATGACTTCAATATTAAATTGCCTAAATAATGACAAAATGCAGAATTAACTTAAAATTTTCTCTTTTTTTTTTTTTTTTTTATTTTCGGCACTATCCTGTTTGCACACCACTGCCCTAAGCTTAAATGTCCGAGATTGGCCAAAAAAAAAAAGTTTAATTTAAAAAAAAAAATAAACTCTTTTGAATTCCAGTGGCCTTATATTTGGCCATTGGAATGCGTATTAAACATAATACATGTATTTACATGAGCTGTCATGCCTCCATTTTGTCAGATGCAGAAATGTATTTGATTATTAGCCGAATACATTTCTGCATTGACACTGTTCTAGCATGGAGACCTGGCAGCTTATTGGATGGCAAAATCACCTCATTTGCATGGTTTTCACCAGCAAATGAGATGATTTGCATATTTGCTGGTTTTCCATGCAGGAACAGTGTAGGACCACTCGTGCACATGAAAACGGTACTATCCTGGATCGCTCAGAGGCCATTTTTCCATGCAGGAGCTCCTACACTGTTCCTGCATGGAAGTTTTGGCTTCCTGAATCCCAGGATCTCTCTCTCTCACCACACACATACACACACACACACACACACACACACACACACACACACACACACACACACACACACACACACACACACACGCACACACATGCACGCACGTACACGCACACAAAAATACACGCACACACAAGGCAAAGGGCAGGTGAAAATTGTATGCTTGCAAATGTAATATGAAATGGAAACAGCAGGATTAATAAGACTAATGGTGATGAAGAGTATTCCTTTGTAACAATTGATAGAGCAGATATTACTGAATTAGAAGATGATTCTTCAGATTTGGTCAGAAATTATATACTTGTAATTTAAGATTCAATTCTTTAGAGGAGCCGATACTTCCACTTACAGAGAAGATAGTGAACACTGAAGAGTATGTGTGGTTTGCTTATAAAAAGCTATTTATTGGTTACTGCTCTTAAAGTCAGATGCTGCATCAGAGTATATGCTGCAAGTTTCTGTGGTTAACAGACTGTGATAATTAGACTTTGATTTCAGCAGTAAACAGCCAGCAAGACTCTGTGTCTTATGAAGACTTTAAGTCCAGTCCAGCAAATTCCAGCACAGCATAGAAGCAGCACACATATAAAATAAAATTTTCAGTGGTGACCCTGACAATGTTCTTAGCCTGTATCCAAAAACAGGGGGAGTGGGTAATGCCTTGTATAAGGTCACTCTTGTAAAAGCACAGTAACTAATGTTTATGTGAAGTACTTCAGTTTTCTACAGTTTTCTACAGTTTGTAGCAATACAGTTCATCAGACGTCTGAATCCAGAGTGAGACTGCAGTGCAGGAAGGTGAGCAGTGCCATAAATTCTCCAAAAAAGGTACGATACAAAGTTGTAAGACTGAAACTGCCAATTTTGCTGTACCAACTTCACAAGTGACTACAGAGACTTTTCAACCATTTACAGTAAAGCAACCTGCCCTTCAGCCTCTCTGTTGACTGGTAAGAACATTTTTATGTGTTACATACAGTATGAATGCCATAGAGGTAATAATGATAATAATATAATGAAATGTATATACAGGATATTAGCAAATGTAAAACCTTATTATGGCAAGTTAATAGTAAAGCATTATGCAAATGGATTACAATATTTGGCTGGTATCTGAAACAAAATTGTGTGCTATAAAAATGTTTATTGTGTGTACAATGTCATAAAATTACAGTGCATGCCACAATTCAAATGTTAGACTGTACAGACAAAATTTTTAATGGTAAAGAACCAAGAATAGTTAATATGCTGACACTATATTCAGATGTTAGACAGTTATGTTCTGTCACCAGGTGTAAAAGGTTTATTTCAGAATTGCAACAAGAGTCAAATCAGTTACTGACAGAACCTCTAGTACATTTTGTTACAAAAGAATATAATAAACTTCTAAAAGACAGACACAATGAGTTCAGGAAGCTTAGACAAGTTATACATCCATCTTCAAAAGTGCATAAGAGTTTTAGATTCAGCAGAACAGGTTACTGAAAAATATCAGAAAGACCATGCAACATTTCAGGAAACTCTTCAACAGCAGTTACAAGATAAAAACAATAAACTAGCTGAACTGACAGAGACTGACATCCTGCATACACAGCTAATCTGTGCAAAACAAATATATTTTATAATATGTTTATGTTTTGAAAATGGTTAAGCATACATGCTAAGCTCTGATGTATGGGCAAATCATTCTTAAATGTTTTACTTTCATTCAGTTAAAGCAAGGCATTTATCAGTACTACAGTAAAGTAAAGCATATGATTGCCATCCTTAGCATAGTCAAAAGGTAAATAAAAACTGTTCTAGTGTATAAAAAATAAATAAAAATAGTTACACGAAACAGTTCTAGTGCATAAAATTAAATAAAAATAGTTAATAAGAGTAAAGATTTAGTCAAGAGACTGACATGCAAGTATTTTCTTTTCGTCTAAAATACATCTGTTACAATGAGCAAGAATAATAGGCAGACAACAGCAAAAATAAATAATGTAAATATAAACATATGTTAGTTAAGCTAATATCTATTTGTTTTTTACAATTTTTTATAATTGTATAGTAACACCACACCAAACAGTTAAAGTTCTGAATTTTAAAAAGAAATAAAATCACAGATTGTGTTAGTCAAACAGCTTTTATAAAATTAATGACAGACAGTTAAATAAATAAATACTGGAATCCATGTAAGCTAATTGTAAAATAATGTCTATTTATGTAGTATAAATGCATAGTTATGCAAATCACAAATACTTATTATATTTCTAATAATATCAAATTGCAAGTGTATTAATAGATGATTAAAGAAAAAATGCTAAAAGGGTTAACTGAAATGCAAGCTCAAGCCTTCCTAGACTAGATGAATAGCTACAGGAAATGTTGAAAATATAAGACAAACAACAAGACTGATTGCCAGACAAGTAGCTTGAGTTTTTCTAAAGCATTATTGTTATTAAAACATAGTTGTTAAAATGTTTACAGGCAACACTATTTGGTAATTGCAATAAAATGTCACAATTGTGCATATATGTCACTGATAATCTGTTTGCAAGTAAATGTTAAAAATAAAAAAAACCTAAGTTGCATCAAGTACAGCCAGCAGATGGGCTATAGTATACATACAGTACGAATCAATTGTGCAGGAGGGTATACATACCTACTAGTGGTAATGAACAGCAAAAGCTTTATAAAATGATCAAATCAGACAAAAGTCCATAGTTTGTTAACCTAATAAAGCAGACAAACAACAGTGCAATACTACAGAGGGAGGGGTATTTTTTTCAATTTTACATTGACTGTGTAAGCAGTATGTATTGCAAAATGGTCTAAAATAAAGCTACAGAAAGAAATAATATCTCATTCTCCTTCTTGACAATACTCTTTTTGGGGGGGACAGGTATTAGTGTATTATAAATACTGGTAAACTGGATTCAACCTGAGAGGATAAATATTTTACAAGTTGTTAATAGTTATCATGCTAGTTATTATTGTACTGTTTAGTATTAAAAGCCTAGAAAAGCAATTTTGGAAAGCAAGTATTACATGCTTTTCTCATGTTTGCAGAACAGTTTACAAATATCCATTAACAGACAGGAACAGCAGCAGAACAGCTTGTACAGATGTTTCCTTTCAGATTTCTGTTAATGGCATCCTCACATTAGCAAAAGTGCTTACAAATAAATCACAAAAGGACAATAGAAAAGTCTACCAAGAGGAAAAAAACAAAATCTATGTGCATGACTAGAACTGTATATAATTGTATTAATTCAGATATGTTAGAGGTATTTTGGTAGAAACACACTTGTTTTGAGGTGTTGTATGGAGAAAGGAAAGTCATCATCTATACTGTTTGTGAAGAAAAACTTTGTAAATATATGCTACAAACGAACAGAAAAGTACGTGTGGTTTGCTTATAAAAATCTATTTATTGGTTACTGCTCTTAAAGTCAGATGCTGCATCAGAGTATATTCTGCAAGTTTCTGTGGTTAACAGACTATGATAATTAGACTTTAATTTCAGCAGTAAACAGCCAGCATGACTTTGTGTCTTAAGAAGACTTTAAGTCCAGTCCAGCAAATTCCAGCACAGCGTAGAAGCAGTTCACACATAAAATAAAATGTTCAACATGTAGAACTGTTTATCTATGGGCAAATCAGTTCCGTGGGATTGTGTGGACAATATAATGCAATGTATAAATTGATAACACATTACAGGAAAGTGTAGTCAGTACAGAGTAATGTGCAAACTTTTTTTAGGCATACTGAATAAAAGTTTTTGTAGTGAGTAAGCAAGGGTACATAGACTGCATTATAAATAACTATTCTGGGGAAGTGTGTGTATTGAAAAGAGCCACACATATGAATTGTAGGAAAGGACACAGGGGGAGAGAACAAGTGTAACATGGTAATGCACAGCAAAGGAAGGTGTATCCATGTACTACACCACATATACAAGACAGTTGTAGCATGAACAATAAACACATACCTACATGATATAAAACGTATTGCTGTTTACACCCCCTGTGTGGGTATAGCCATATCATCATGCAGTTATTGTATATTATGTGACTGTCACACAAGGTGACATATCGTTGGAGAAGATTTGTTATTTAACCATCCAGACATGATCAATGGAGAGGACATTTATCAAGGACGGTATATATACTAGGGGATGTGAGCATATTGTGAAGATGTGCAAAATGATTTCCTTGAATATGACTGTAATGTCAGAATAGGTCTCAGCCAAGCAGCACACATAGCAACTGTCACATGGACAACAGTAAAAAAAGGCAAGCACAATCATGGACAATATCAGAAAAATAGCACCACTTATCTGCATCACTGACATTAAATAAGTGACTGCGACTTATTATACATGTTATGCATGAACACAGTTGTACAACCATAATGATTTGTCAGTAATCTATAAGGGGAATCAAGCACACCTACCTAAACAAATAACACCCCTAGGAGCTGTTAAGAGGGACACTGGTATACCTGTAGTTTAAATTACTATCAATCCTGGCAGGATGGTAGGTTTGCATGACAGATATATGCCACAATCCATACTTGCATGATTGTAACCATGCCAGCACTGAGCTATGTATTAACTGGGTGCATCCCAGGAACACATATCACACATGTGTCTTGTATGATACTTTAAAGGGAGTTCTCCACTGTCAACTTTTATTGGTTATGCAGCAAAACAAATACTTACGTATAGCCAATAAGATGTGTGGGGGCTCACTGTGACTATTTACATTTGTTGACCGGGGCTATCCCAACTGGATATATGTCCCGTTTCAGTAGAGGCCGGGGAGAAAAATCAGTCAGTTGTACATTTACAAAAAGAAAAAATGGACATTAGACTAAGAAAGAATAAAAACAATAAAATAATCATATATCAAATATAAAAAAACATATTGCAATAAAGACATACATGATATCATAGTAGTAATAAAAAATAAATTTTTTTTTTTTTTTTTTTTTTTTTAAAGGGTAATGGAAGAGAAGAAGAGTTGGCATTTAGTCAGATTAGTGGGGAGCAAAGCCAGTGTTTATTGAGATAAAAATCTTTTGAAATTTGAAAGAAAGTTGGAAAGAGGTTAAGAAGTCATATAGAGAGGTATTCCATTCATTTTCCAACAGACAGAGAATAAACTGACACCTGCATTTGTTTTTAGTTATAGGTTATTAATCAGGAGTTTATGTGAGGAGCAGTTGTTTTGTATTGAGTTGGAGGATGGTGGTATGTGCTGGTAAGTGTTAGTGTGTTTGGTGTATTGTATATCTTATAAGCAGTCTTTAAAAAGAATTTGAAGATTTTGTTAAGAAAGGTTCAAGAAGTGATACACTTGAGTAAATCATCCCTGGAAGATGTGTTGGGAGGTGCATGCAAAAGGGTGCATTGTACTCAATTATTGGTGCGATGAGGGCTGAGAACAATGGGAGTATAATGCCCTTTCATGTGGATGTCCTACACATACTCAGAACTTGTGCTAGATTCAAGGGATTAGTCACCATTGTGAGCACATGCTGGTGGGCATTCAGCATACCATCTACCTGAGTACACAGGTCTCATACCACTTGGTTTGCTCATAGGGGAATGCTGTCTCTATTGTAATTAGCCTGTACATTTGGTTTCATAAAGGAACTAACTCTCCCATGAGTTTTGCTCATCTACTATGTCTCTATGCCTCTGGCAGCAATCCATTGTGTGTGTGTGTTAATACCATCTGCACTTTACCAATACAAATCTTGGATTCAGTTATAGTCAACAATTCGCTGTCCTCCGCAAAGCTGGTTAGATAAAGGATGCATAAATTAGTCCTGCCTTTTGAAACTTAAATAATAAACAGGAAAGGGCCTAGTACAGAACCTTGAATTATGGACCTGGGCACTAGACTCTAGATAGAAATGACTTCATACACTTCAACATTATCTGTCACATATGTGAGCCATTTGTCTACCCATTGGTGAAGTAGCTGTTTATGTCCACTTGAGACAGTTTCTGTGTAATACCCAAGTGTGGATTTAAGTCAAATGCCTTTGCCAGGTCAAGTTACACAGGATAAGAGTGTTTTCCTCAGCCATGGTGACCTTCTTGAAGATATCAAAGAGATGTAACACACACATGATGTAGCTTTACCAACTAAAAGATGGGTATGGTACACAGTTGGGAGATTATCCATGTCCTTTTTGATAATGTCCATGATGAATCATTAATCTGTCTCATAGATAAGGGAACCCGGGTATAAATGTGTATAACTCCACACATCAAATGATGGTCCACCTCTGATCAGACTGCTGCTGTACACTCTTCTACAAGAACATAGACTCTCTGTGTTGAAGTAGAGATCCAATTGTGTCTGCTAGGTCAGGTTTTAAGTTATGCTATAAGCAACCTGGGATGTTGTCAAGGCCCATTGATTATGTGTCTTATTAGCCTTAGAGAATGCATCAATGACCTGTTCTCCTGAGCAGGCAAACTGAGTACTGTTTGCATGTACACTTTGGATGATGGTCATTGGCAACAGGGTGCGACATACTGTCAGCTCACAGATTGTCTATTTTGTCTAGTTGAGTATGGCTACTGGCATCCACAAACCACTCTGTGCTTAGTTGTCTATTTCCCTTAACATGTCACATTTATTAAAATAAATGAATTGAGAAAACACTTCCAAATACAGCCTAGTCATGTATCACAAGCCTCACAATGGTACTATTCACAAAGTCATACAACTGTACCATTGTCACATAATTACATCAATTGCACAGCATCTGCCTGTACTGTAGATGTTCCATGGGAAGGGTGTGTTTATGTGGCCTGATGCCATATATGGGCACATTGCAAATCAGTTTGTGGTACATGAAAAACATTTCCTGACACAAATGCTACTAGTCACACAATGGTGCTGCTGACCACATTAATAATCCTTGGAAATAGCAACACAACTGCACATACAATGAATTTCACAAGGTTCCAATTAAATCAAAACATGTTATATTTCTGTGTATATCATAGCATTACATGTGGATGACACAAGACTTATGTGCCTATATAATCAATATGAATTTATATTGATGTCTAGCACAGAGTATTTAATGATGGTAGGTAGACACATGCCCACCTGTGCCATACTGCAAGTGTCTCTGTGATGGTGGAATGAGAGCTGTGTAGAATGGTGATCTACCACACTACAACATGTTTTAATAAGCCAACACTATACATACATGTTTATCATACATGTTAACAGTTCAAAGGAGGAATATTACTACAGCTATTATAGAAGGAGCATATAATTAACTGGTGGCAGTGTCCAGCAATACATTAGCTCACATCACAGATTGTAAAGCCTTCTTGTAGGCATACTGTACATCCACACCTCAACACAGCATGTGTCAATGACAGCAACATTGACATGTCTACTGTTCATAGGTTGATATGGCATTATCAAGCTAGCAGCTAACATCACATAAATTCTAGTCATTATTACACCATTTAAAACATGCTGCGGTAGCGTAGTCGCCTTACAGTTAGACGTTGCCCATTTGATTCTCAGTTAGAGTGTCTTCTGTGTGGCGACATGCGTGAATGGGCGTTCCTTCATTGAAGGTTGTGCATTAGGCCCGGCAAGCCAGCATGTAAAAATCTACTGCCAATCATTAGCTGACCGGAGTTCCGCTGTGGCGACGCCTAACCGGGAAAAGCCGAAAGACACAAACAAATTACACCATTTAAAACAAACCTCATTTGTCTGTATGATGGAAGATAGTGAGAGTATTGTGCATACATGTGTACTTGTTGGATTGCATTACATACTGCCACTGTCCATATAGGACATATTCACCACACCATGACAGAATTAGCAATTACACATGCAGTGGTCTACAGATGACTTGCAGGGGCTCATAACAAGACCCTGCATCATGATGTCTGTATGCATATCTGACATGAGAACATTCTCCACTCCTCTGCAAGAAGGATGTCAAGTGGCCAGAGGAAAAAAGAGGATGGTGGATATATGGCGCTACAGTAAAGGTTCTCTTAATTGGTACAGAAATGGAGACCGATTCAAAAAAAATCATACAATAGCCATAATGTATCAGTAATGACCCAGCCAGCAGTAGACTGTGTCTGATTTGAGCATTACACCTGTATGGGTATAAAAGATAAATACCATGCAATATAACAGTAGCATGACCACATATATCTAATTTTAACAGTGTTACCTTGCAATTTATGGAGTATAATAGCATCATTGTATGCTGATAACAACATGTTGGGAGGAGCATCTGACATGGATGTGGTGTCACATCTCTGTGTAAAATTGTCTCAAATGTAATATTTGGATGTATACACACTCAAGCTGCCTTCTGCAAGATTAGAACCCATATATAGCTTGAGAAAACAGTACATAATGTTACTACCACAGCATGGGTTCCCTTTAGAAGCTTGAGTTTGTTTTCAGAAACTTGAAATTCATATGGTCAAGACCATATGATCGACTTTCTGAAAACTCAAAGCATTTGAATGGAGATTGCAGAACAGTGAGGATCAGGGAATTTATCCTTTTTCCAACTGTAGTGCAATCTCGGAGTTGGTATCTCTCTCTCTCTCTATATATATATAGATATATATATATATATATATATATATATATATATATATATATATATATATATATATATATACAGGGGGTGTAGGGTAGATTTTTGTTGTTTTACAAAGTTTGAGTTTTCGTAAAGTCAATCACATGGTCTTGACCATATGAATTTCGAGTTTCTGAAAACTGGAGCTTCTGAATGGGATCCCACAGCACAGGTTTTTCTTGAATACCATCAGACTGCATGTTATACAGAATGACATCATCAGTGTAGGTTACAAGAAGATGTTCGGAGGCATGTCTGGCATAGTTGTGGACTCACATGTTATTATAAAATTGTTACTATACTGATTGCTCATACAAGCCAGTTGACCACAGTGAAATTAGAAACCCTACCCCATGATTTATAGAGCACGGTACTTAACACAAGCACCACAACACAAGTCTGGCTTTTAGAATGTCAGACAACACTTTATAGCTGATGACATCAGCAGTGTCTGGTGAGAAGTAGATGGTAGTAGGAATGTGTCACATGCTGGGCTAAAATGACCTTTTGAATGTCAACCAAGTGAACACAAACACACAAGTTGGCTGAGGTGGGATTAGAACTCCTACCTAACAAGGTACATAAGCTAGAGAACTCAACACTTAATACTAGCACCAAAGCACAAGCCACCTTTTGCAATGCTGCTGGACAATTTATAGTGGACGACATCATTACTGTTTGAGAGAAGATGTTGGGAGAGCTGCATGAAATGGCTGGGTAGCCATATACAACTGTCAGGATATTAGTTCTGCATGGGACTGGATTGATGATAGTAGGATACAGACTGATGTTCTTCTGAATATGCGCATGCACTTACACATACATAGAGACACACACATAATGCTGCTGTGCTAATTTAACGCACATGTAAGCACTGTGTTCCCAGCTGCAAAACACAGTATTTAATGATTGCAACATCTCTGAAGTATGTTTTTCTCTTGTCATACTGGTCTTTAGAGATGATGTCATCATCATTATATGATGTGGTTAGCACATCCTGTTATGAGAGTGGTTATGAGAGTGATGTGCAAAGTGTGGATGTATTGTTTCCTGTTTTGTTTCCAATGTGCAGGTACACTTTAAGAGACAGCTTGTCAAACTAGATGCAAAAATCTGGCAGGAATGCATGTAGCAGAAATGAGACATATGCAGCTGTTTCCCAGTATGCTATATACATTACACCCTTATTGTCACATACAGACACAAACATTGTTTGTGATTAGCATGGATAAAACTGTGCATATACCTGTGTTCATATTCATGTAGAATTGCTGTCTGCATTCATACATATATAATGCACTCTGAATATCTATTGTCAGATGGTACAGTGGTTTGCATTGTCTCCTCACAGTAATAGGTTCTCTAATTTGATTCTTGGCTGGGGTGCCCTATGTGCAGAGTCTGCATGTTCTCCCTGCTTTCATTTGAGTTTTCTCTGGGTGCTCTGGTTTCCTCCCTTGTTACAAAGACATGCATCTGGAGTATTTCTCCCTGGGCCTCCACTGAAAATTGACTCATTCCAAGTCGGACTGTCATGGACAAAAAATGTTAAATAAAATTATAAAGGTGTACATAGTATGTAACAATGCTGTTTTGCTATTTATTTCTGTAGTGTAGTTGATATTCGGGAACTAGTAGTGTTATACCAAGTTTCAAGTGCATGGATGCATGTAACACATGACTGAGTATAAATATCTGTTTAGCCATTAAAAAGTCATTTCCTTTTGGTTGTGTTTTTACATGAATTTTAATGGAATGGAGACTAACTGGGAAGTAATACATGCTAATAAGCACTTTCCATAATGCACCTCTGAGCAGCTGGTTTGTGCAATCGATGGAAAAGTGTTTGTGCATGTGAGATACACATTTAAGGACTCTATCAGAACTTGAGAAATAATTATTTATACTGGCTATGGTAGACACAGTTAACAGATACTATGGTGTTCATAACTAGTTCGTATTGGAAATGTGTCATAACTAGTATAAACTTCAAAAATTATTTATACCTAAAAAAATCAAATAGAACATTTCAAAACTTGACGGATTTATAGTAGAACATCTGATGAAAGATTTCCTACAAAAATAACAGGTTTGAAACTCTTTTAATTACTGTTTCCTGTCAAGAAAACTAGAAAGAAGTAATTGTCTCAGAATGAGACTCTCTAAGCCCAGTGTACAGGACAGTACTATGAAAAAAGACATATAGGCTATACTAACTAATATCATTGAGTAATCTGTAAAGATAGATAAATTAGCAAAATGAACAATTTTAAAGAGGAAGATAGAAAGCAACATGAAGTGCAGAGTGAATCTCTTAAACAACAATCATCACAAATCTTGAGTATAGAACAAGCAATGTCTGATTGTGGTAGAAGATTACTTGAAAAAGAGAATAACACTAAATTTCTTCAGAAACAAAACAACTTTTACTTGGGAAAAAATAAAAGATTTAGAGAACAGATTTAAAAAGGAATAACATCAGGATTTACTGGATTCCTGAAAAAGAAGAGGGAGACAGTATGATTAAATTCCTTAATACCTGGCTGCCTAGAACTTTGAACATACCTGAAGCTTCTTCCAATGGCATCAAAATGGCACATATATCACTGTCTAACTTATCTTTGAAGAGAAAAACACCTTCATCAAGGTCAGTGATTGTAAGATTTTTCTCAAGTCAACATAAGGATTTAGTCTTAAAGCTGCATGGACTAATTATCCAGTTAAAATTAAAGAAATACTATAAGATTTGATAATGACTATTCAATTTAGTGATATCAAAGAGAAAAGCATGTGTGCCACTTATTAAAATCTTAAAGAAAAACAATATTAAAACACTAATATTGTTTCCAGCAAATATAATGATTCACGTTCTAGAGAAGGAAAGATGATTTTTAAAACCTTGAGATGTAATGGACTTTATACAGAAAAATAAAATCCTAGGAGAAAAAAAAAAAAAGAAAGAAATGGACTGGAATCTATCAACTTCTTTTAAGAGAAATTGGGCTAGAGATGGTTGGTTAATGAAAAACAAAAACAGTAAAAAACTGAAGGACAAATGAAAATCAATGTATTTCATGGTTATGAACTCTTATTAGTTTAAAGAAGTGCTTGAATACTTATGAACAGGTGTTGAATATTACTTTTTACAAGGTAAACAATTTATTTATTTTCCTACTTCAAATGGTTACTAGTTCATTTTTAAAATGTTAGAGTTTGATTCATTTAGCTATATATGAATTAATGACACTTATTTTCATTTAGAGTTTAAAATGTTAAACTAGTCATTTTATTAAAAGTTAATCATTATTATGATGAAATTTATGTAAGGTGGCACACTTTCTGATATGGCATAGATAAGTAATATACTATTAATGATACAAGATGCAACAAATGACACTAAAGGGGCATGTTAAGTTGCATTCTGATTTCTTAAAATTTTCTAGCAGTTTGCTACTGATAGTATACTTGACATGCAATAGCACCCAGGAAAGACATGCCATGTTGTAAACAAAGTATAAAAAATAGCTTTTTTACATATATAGAAGTTACTATTGGAATGAAATCAAATAATTAGAGCAACTTTCACACTTTTACAAGTTAAACCTGGATCACACGTAACTATCATTCTTTTAATGCAAGTTTATATATTATGTCTCCTTTAAAAATGACAGAATCCTTTATATTAAACAGTTCAAACAAATAATGCTTACTGAACCATTAAATGGTATTTCTTTGAGTGCAATGGCTTTTTAATGGCTGGAATACTTTGAGATTTTTGTTGTTCTTTTTGGTGGTTTGGAAGGGTTTCAGGGATTGATGTGTTGTGGGGAGGTGGCTTGGATTCACTTGTGAGCATTTTTATGTGAATTATTACTGATGGACTGTTCATTTTCAAGCCCATATAACAAAACCAACTTGAAACAACTTAGACTTATGAGCAATGTTGTGATGCTGCAGGAGTTTTGAAAATTCTAAGAAATGTCCAGGTTACTTCTTCCTCTCTAAAAGTAAATAATCATAATATTTTGGATCATATGCTAAGATGTCAAAGAACAAGTTAGATAATAAGCAAACAACAGTGAATTGCATTCTAAACCACTGGCAGTTATTAAATAGTTCTGAATCCTTGCTACTGATAGTATACTTGACATGCAATAGCACCCAGGAATGTTATGCTATACTATAAAAATATAGTTTCTTATATATATAAAAGTTACTCTTGGAATGTCATCATATAATTAGATTAACATTCACACTTTTACAAGGTAAACCTGGATCACACATGACTATCATTATTTTAATGCAAGTTTATATGCTATATCTCCTTTAAAAAATGACAGTCTGCTTTATGTTAAACATACAAACAGTGTTTACTGAATCCTTAAATGTTATTTCTTTAAATACAATAGCTTTTTAGTAGTTAACATACTTTGAAATGTTTTGTTGTTTTTTAGTGCTTTGGAAGGGTTTGAGGGGCTGATGTATAATGTACAGGTGGCTTGGATTCACTGGTGAACATTTTTTGTGTGAATTATAGCTGATAAACTGTTTATTTGCAAGTCCTTGTCATGAGGACCAGAGTGAAGTAATTTAAGTAGAGTCATGAGCACTTTTGTGATGCTGCAGTATTTCTGAAAATTCTAAGAACTGTCCATGTTACTTCTTCCTGTCTAAAAGTAAATAATCATAATATTTTGAATCATATCCTAAGATGTCAATGAATACAAGATAGATAATAAACAAAAGATAGTGAATTGCATTCTAGACCACTGTCAGTTTTTCAATAGTTCTGAATGCTTGCAGTATACTAAATGGATAGTGTATATACTAGCCTAAAAATGACACTTCTGGTAAAAAATTAGGATTGCTTTTCTCTGTTATTGTCTCTTTTTGATAACAAAACTTAATATTTCAAAACAATTTATTATGGAAAGTTTGAATCTTAACTCTGAGTGATGCCTCCAGGTGCATCTGCATTTAACTCATACTGATGCCTCTAGAATTTTAATATTAGTTGTTCATATTTGCATCAATAATTCCAAAACCATGTTATGTACAAGGTTTTAAAAGATATTTCAAGTAAATGGCTAAGAGGTAACCAAAGCGTAGCAATAACTCCAGCATAAACAGTTTATGCTGGAGTTATTGCTACGCTTTGGTTACCTCTTAGCCGTTTTACTTGGAATAACTGTTATTATACTAATTGTGAGCCGAGAGGTATTTATTTAATTGGGAATGTTTCTTTATCTCCTCAAGGTTTTAAAAGATTTCATCTTAAAGCTTAAACAATAGCAAACTCAACTGCATTAATATTTGACCTCTGTCTAGTGCAGGTAAAGAGATACTAACAGTTGTTTTTATGATATTAATTTGCATATATCATTTTCACATTTTTCTAAATATCTCAACAACCAAGTAACACAGTCATAACTCCTTAAATTCATATGAAAGCTCTTAGCTGGATGAATAAAATGCTACTGACAGTATGTGTGTAACTTTAGTGGTTGCTGAGATATTGTAAGTTGCTTGCAAAATATTACAAATGTAATAGTTACTAGGGGAATTTAATAAAGTCTACTTATTTTTATTCTGTGTAGACGACTAACACGGGCACAAACATTTTTAAATTCATTAAATGCTGCTGAGTGGCAAGCACGAGTACACCAATGCAGACTCTTTTGTGGCATGCAAATCACCTCATGCAAATGAGGCAGGTAGAGTGATCCAGGAAGCAGATAATGATCCAGCAAGCAGATAGGCAGCTATGTGGACCCCATGTCAATGTCCATATTGTACACAGAAAAATTCCGACAGACAAAAGGGGCTGTAAAAATGTAGGTGGATAAACAGAAATGGCATAGCATAAACAGATATGAGCTGTGTGCTTCTAAAGTCACAGTAAATATATTAAAATATTTTTTTAATAATCTTAGCATGTTTGCGAGGCATGCCACATTGTGTAAACATGCCTTATTTTTAAAAAATGTGGAAAAATCAAATATTAATATCATGAGACAGAAATGTATTACAGGACCCTGCATGCAGTATCTAAAGTGGTACACTGGTGTTGTTGCTAACATGGAAGGGCTTAGAAGCATGTAGTATCCAGGTTGTGAGCATGGATCCTTATGCAAATGAGGTGGAGTTACTTAATAGGATAATGGAGTAACCATGTCTGCATATCCCCTCAGTGTAGTGAGACAACCATGTTGTTGTCCACAGAGGACATAGCTGACATCAAGAGAGGGTGTGTCCAATAACTTCTAAGCTGTTTGGAGCTTAGCTGTGCCTGTTAATGCAGTGGTCTGCTATGCTGAGCATGGAAGCCTGAGGGTGTGTGTGCACTGATGTCTAAGCTTTGTTTGCCTGCAGGGTGCTTGTTTCCATTTGTTTGCACAGTGCACTTCTGTGCTGAGCGTGGATGTTTGGGGTACTGTGCATTGATTGCTAAGCAGTGTTTACCTATGGGGCACACATTTGTGCTGCAGTGCTCAGTGATGCATTAATTAGTGTTGATCCTTGCTTAACTTCAACTAGGGCCATTAAATGATGTCAGTGTTATATTAGACAGATGCACTGCATCACAGGTAGCCAATCACGCTAGCAGCACCTACAGGAAAGCACTATAAAGTATGCATACACTCTACAATCTGATTTTTCCCCAATACTCTTCACCATTGGAGTACAGACTTGGACATTTTAACTGAAAGAATGCTAGGGGCTGCTGCAGGTCTGCTACCTTTGTATGTGTTAGATGCTGAAGTCAATGTTGCTGCTGCTGACAGTAGGCCTAGGCATAGAAGGAGGAGAGTGTTCAGGCCCAGGGTAACTTTCCAGGAGCTACATGAGCTAGAGATTGTAGAGCACTACAGGGTGGACAGGGACATGCTACAATAACTCACTGAGCTCTGCCGCCCTCAACTCAGGCCCAGAGCCAACAGAGGAGAACCCATCCCAGTGGAAACAAAGATATGTGCAGCCCTTAGGATAATAGCCACAGGCACCTTTCAAAGACCAAATAGGGGCATTCTGGGGGTCTCACAGGCACCAGCATCTAGGATACTCTACCAGTTCCTAGATGCCATGCTACTACATGCCAATGAGCACATATATTTTCCCCCTCACCCCCTGAGGTGAGAGCCAACAATATACAACAATTCTACCATGTAGCACACTACCCTGAAATACTGGGTGCCATAGACTGCACTCATGTACACATCAAGGCACCACTCAGTGAGGAGGGTAGAATCTATGTCAACTGCCAGGTTGAGTGCAATACCCAGAGCATTATCATGAATGTGTGTGCTGGCAGCCCTGGTAGCTATCTTGACTCCTATATCTGGCATGCATCACAGCTGTACCAGATGATTGCTGGGGGGACAATCTGCATGGCCATTTAGTGGGGGATGCTGACTGCACACTGGAACTGTGGATGATGACACCCATCAGAAATGCACACACACACACACACACACACACACACACACACACATGGAAGAATGCCATAATGAGGCACACACACAAACTAAGGACATCACAGAGCATGCATTTGGGTTGCTGAAGTCACAGTTCTTGTGTCTCAATATAGCCCTGCAGTACTCTCCAGTCACATGTGCACATATGTTCACAGTATGTGCCATGCTACACAATATGATCCTGCAGAAGAAGCTGCAGCAAGATCAGCACAGGAAGGGATACACAGCCCCCCACCAGTGTCTAGATCACCACAGCCACACTCACAGGAGGACTTAGAGGAGGTTCCCCCAGATGATGTCCCTGTAGGCAGACATAGGAGTGCCCAGTATGCCCTAGTGTTGGCTAAGAGACAATGCATAGCACATTCACTGACAACCTAGGGACCCAGGGACTGGCACCTTACTCCCACTCACATACATATAATAAACTAGCTGATACCAGGCAACCCACACAACCTGTACCTATCCATGTATTGGCTGTGCTGGCTTCTACACTGCCCTGTTCTACAAGGCCGGATGATGTCAGTGATACGTTATAAACTGATGCTACTAGCAGACATGAGTTGTGGTGCATACATCAACTACTGTAATCTGTAGTGTGTACCAGTACATAGGTAAGTGTTCTAATCTACATACAAACAACTTGCAGTATGTGTGTGCCTTGGCATGTCCTGTATGCAGTGAGTGGAAGTGGTGCTAGTCTGAATGTGGCCATGTTTGTGTGTGAGGCTGTTACAGCACTATACATCATGTTATGGGGCCATAGGACATGCAAACTTAACTAGCACAATTGCCATACAGCCCTCACAATCAGAGACATTTGCATATCCCTCAGTAAAGGACCAGGACATGTTGCCCCAGTCCAAGAGGGAGTAAGGCAAATGTTGTGTGTTGAGATGATGACCAGCCACCCAATCAAACAGGCAACATATGCTGAGGTATCCTTAGGTGCTTTGTGTACCATTAGGCAAGGTCTGTTTCAAGGGTGTGTTTATGTCTGCTAGACAAATTTCTCTGACAAGCATGTAATACTAATTTCACATAGTAGGGTAATGTCCTTACTGTGAGTCATCCATCTACTATGCTCCCTACAGATAGGCAGCATATGCACTCCAGCAAGGTCACGCATTTCCCTGTAGCAGACCTTAACACAAATTATGAATGCATGAGTACTCTGACCACCAGCATTGTCCTTGGTAAACTGTATACAGATGTGAACCTATGGAACCATGCACATATACTGCTGTACCTTGTTTAAGTCATATTTCTGCTGTGCTGTCATGCCATGCTGTGCCGCTTCACTGCTGCTGTTTCCATAGGTTATCCCCTCAGACTCTTGCGACAGAAACATACATAGGTCTGTGACATACCTGTCACTGTGTAACAATACTGCCAGTACATCATACAAAATAAGATCCACAAAAGTATGTTGCATACTCATGACACATGCCAGCATACAGTATATGTTGGTGACAACTACAAGTGGCATGCAAAACAATGCTGCATTACACAAGTACATATCAAGTAATATAGTCACCCTGTGCATAACACACATGCATAGATGGGAAGGATGACAGGAATGTGGCACAGGTAGCATCACTTTAACAGGGAGATGTGTGGGGGTGCTGGAGGCCTAGTTGGCCCAAACAGTTGACAACATGTGTATGAGTCAGAAAGGGGAGCGAGTTATTTGGGGCAGGAGAGGTGCCTTGTGTGTCTGTAGGTGACTAACATGTGACAGAGGTGTGTGAGTGTGTGTGTGTGTGTGTGTGTGTGTGTGTGTGTGTGTGTGTGTGTGTGTGTGTGTGTGTACATAGTCAAGCTCAGTGCAAGCCCTAGATGTGTGTATGTTGGACAGCTGTGGACCATACATGGTAGAGTTGACAGTTCACCATCTCCAGCCCTGAGCACGGGAACTCAATCTGTCAGGAGTTGCACTGGCACCACCATGCCCAAGGTCAGATGTGATGCTAGTACCTGACAGTGACTGCTGTCTGTTGGGACCGTGTCCCCCATGGGACTGCGCAGGAGCATGTGCTCATTGCCTGCAACATTGTGGTGTGGACAGCACACTCCTCTCTGTAGTACTGGATGTACTGCCACAATGGGAGTGTAACTGTGCACAGCTGCATTGATGCGTAACAGATTGTATTGCTGACGTATGTCTATGGGTCTAACTCTCAACTCCAACCACATGTTCCAGCACAGACAATGTGTGGTCCATGACAGACACTATCACAGCCCACCGTCTGTCCACTGCATCAGTGAGCCAATCCAGGGTGTCCCCAATGCAGTGGAGGCAGCCACAGATGTCAGACTGTGCTACATCCATACATCCATAAGCCTAAGCATACATCTAGTGTTCAGTTCAGAACATTCCTGTGCCTCCATGACAGCTCAAAACACGTGCCGAGTGGCCTTTGATATGATACCTGCAACAGGTGATGGACGGACAGCAGTCCTCCCATGAGCACCCTTGTCAATCTGCCTGTGTGGGACTTTGCCATCTCTTTAGCTATGGCCAGTGTCTACACTCACTGTAGCTATAGTTGCCACACTGACCTGTTCAGTGTCTACACCCTCTGACTGTCCCATATATGAAACCTGTGGAGACTGGGTTTGCGTGGGTATACTAACTGTGTGCAGCAACAATGATGGCAGAAGGGGAATGTCATCCTCTGGGACAGATTCAGCCCCCAAAAACCCCACCTGTGCCTCACTGTAGCCACTATCATCATCAAAGTCTGAAGAGACACTGATATCAGGTGGTGTGGGGGAGAGTCCACAACCCCCCAGTCACCTTGGAAACCAAGGTAAAAGCATTACATTACAACCTGCACTATTATGTATGGAAAATCCACAGAGAGGCATAATAATGAGGATCCACAAGTGCATTACCACTCACACATCCTCTCATCTCCACTTTCATGCACAACAGACTTCTTCACAACAACACACACATTCAACTCAAGGCCTTTATAACAAGCATGTCAGGTAAATCACGTGACACTTGGCCAGCAATGTACCTTTTAGGTAGGCAATATGACATTATACCTGAAATACCAGCACATAAAACCCAGTACCCCTATCTTAACAAATATATACAAATACAAGTTTCAATGCCAAAGGTATCTACCATCGACCTTTCAGTATGTACAAGGCATGTCGGATTAATTGCCTCATGTACACCAGGAGGCTTAGTCACTCTGAGCTATAACTGCAAAACTGTTTCTGCTTGTTCAACTACACTCCTGTGATTACCCACTCTGGGAAACTTAGGTAACTGTTCCAGACTGGAAGATACAAACATTCTACTCTGGTTATACACAACATTACCTGTATATAGGGAATTATCCTGGCCCTTACCCTTAATAGCATATGTTTGTTCCATAACAAGACTGTACCAAGCTTACAAGACGCAGGATTACAGCCTTGGAAAACTCCTGACAGACATGTAAAAAGGTGAGGGTGAGGTAATTTCAGTACCACCACATGTTGCAGCACAACAAGGTAATACAGGCATATATCTCACATGTACAGTACCTACTGTGTTACTTGATGTATTGCTGACATTCTGAGTATGAGTGTACAACTGAGATAACCCCCCCACACACACAGCACATAGACCTGACACCTAAGTAAAGGTATGTAGAGCCAGACAGAATGACTGCTACAGTATTACAATGGTGATCACAGTAAGCTTACCTGCACAGTCCTCTGCTTTGGACTCTGTGGCACCCACCTTCACAATGTATGGTGTGATGGATGCCTGGGAGCTGTCATGTGTGCCTAGTTTCACTGGGAATTCCTCAGTGGCTGGGAATGGCTGTTCCATTGCAGGCTCTCCACCAGTGACTGCACAATCCCTGGTTACATCAGCTGACCTTCATCGTGCAGCATTCACCATGTCTGTAGTGCAGTGTTGAACCTGCTCATATGCCTTGTCCTGGTGGCCAGTCTCATTCATATCCCAGAAAAGGTCTGCCCACAATGCAGCCCACTGTTCCCTGTCATGTCTCCCCTGGATAGGAGCATGTGATGATGCTGCAGTAGTCCTTGAAGTATTTCATTCTCCACATCTGAGAAGGAGGCATATCTTCTGTGATACATTAGTCCTGAAACACACCAAAATTGAAACACATTACAGGATCAAATACATGGATGTCCACTATGTACAGATACAGCAAGAAGAAAATGGCTGGCACTATCCACTGCTTGCTCATGCATGTTATACCTCACAGTGTGACAACATGCTATGTGTGTGGATGCAACTGAGATAGCATCATTACTGAGGTAGTTCCCTGTGTGGCATGAGAGATTCTTCTGTATGATTATACACCCAACATTCCGGTCCATTGTGGTGTGTCCCCTAAGGCCAGCCACCCAATAATATGTCATAATGCCAGTACCAGACAAATATTAGTGTGCTGTTATGACCACTAAATTGGGAAAGCCCAACAACACCAGTGTGCCTCAATGACAAAAGACAATGAAACTCTGATATATTGTACATCCTCTGTATGTGTAAAATAGCAGGGTATCAATGATATGTCATCACCACAGGTCTAAGATAGGCTTACTGCTGTACTCCCTATTGCCCATACCTCTGTCCTCCCATCTGCATCCTGTTATACACAAAAACAGTTACATACCTGGTGGAGTGCAGTACCCCTCTGTTGAAATGTGCTACTAGCACTGTTTCACAAATATGTGCTCTGTGTGAGGAAAGTCTCATACAGAATGTTTTACCATAGCCAGCTGCTTGCAGTTTAACATGCTTCTCATTAGCAAGTAATTACCTCTAAATTAATCTGCATCACTGATATGCTAATTGCAGCCAAATCAGATGACTTGCACTATCATTAGCCAATGACATGCAACCACTGTGCAGTATATAAGGCCTTCATATAGAACACACCCCCTTTCTTAGCTGTTGAGATGGACATTACTGAGGTGAGGAGACTATATCATTGCAGAGGGTAGGTCTGTAGCAGAAACCTTTATTTAGAGCTGTGTGCACCACAGGCTGCAGCTGCTGCTGCAGGCAATAGACATAGGCAGTGAGTGTGAACACTTTGGAGAACAACAAGCTGTAGGTGTATCTGTGTCAGCTGTGTCAGCCTTGTTGTAGAAGCAGAGCCAGGGTGAGACTACCCTTTACACTCCAATTATGGCATGTATTTAAGGTACATATGTTAGACAACTGTGTCAATAACAGTGTAGTAGGTGACATATTGTAATGCTATACAGATATGTTATGTGTGTCCCTACCTGCAGGCCTGTGTCTTCCAGCAGTGAAAAGCAGTTATAATGAGTACATGAGTCATTCATTAATTGCTGTCTTCATGATAATTCTATTGAAATGCAAAATGTAGCACAACACTGGATTTGAACCCATGACTGTGTGTGGCAAAATGCACTAGATGCATTGCATTTAACAGACTGAGCTACTGAGTCACTGTTACAGAGGGTGTATTTGCAAGATATATGTGCACACATACAATTTGTGACATACATTTACTATATCCATCAGTATGTGTATGACTTTATATGGATGTATTTCTACACCAGTGTCCCAGTTGAATATGTATTTTGCCATGAATGCCTTAGCAGGTGACTTTTTACATGTTGATGATAAAAGAGCACATTTACCTTCTATCACAGGCCTCACTTACATCCATTATCATGTGTTTGGCTGTCTAGTGGTGTACTATTGCACCAGAGTCCATGGTATACTCCCATTTATTTCATTATTTTTTTATTCCAGTTTGAGTGGTGCGGCATGGTGCACAGCACAGGTGAAACACATCTAATGACTGTAATTGGCAACTACTTTGTTTTGTTTCAACCACCTGTTTTAAGTAAGAGTTGCGTGGCATGGCAGGTTAATGCAGTGCCCTGCAGGTGTGATCTGCTTTGGTTCAAAACATGTCAGAGGTGTTTATTTTGTACATGTGTCTTACAATGTGAGAAACATAAATAGTTATTATAACTCTATTTAGCTGAGCTTAGCGAAGTTGTGTGACACAGCGCATTGCACAGCACAGTGCTAAAAAATATAAAGAAAAGAAAAAGGGGGAGATAGGAAAGTGGGGGCAATCAGAGGGAAAAACATAGTGAAATGCAGTGAGGGATATGCAGGAAGGGTGTAGGAAAGAACCATAGCAATCCATTTCTTGTAGAGCAACAACTGTGAACTTTGACAGAATTTGTAGATGATTTTGGAATCTCAAACTCCAGAGAGAGGGGTGAGGACAATATAACTGTATTGTCAAGCCAGTTGGACTGAATTACGTGTGTCCAGTGGAGTCTTGTGAGAAATGGAGAGCTATGTATTGGACGATATTTTTTGGGGGGGACAGGTGCCCTTTTTTTTTTTTTTTTTTTTTTTTTTAAGGTGGATGTGGAATGTTAGGGAAAGGTCATAGGTATATGTGGGGAAGGTAAGTTAGACAGGTGAGGATGCATTTGCAAACAGGCAAGACAGCAGACAGGGGTGGTGTGTAACACATGAGTGGTGAACACCTTAGATAGGGAGGGTATTGTGAAATCAGAGTCGTACTTGTCTCCAGATGGCAGTAGTATGACTCATGTTTCCACCCATGGGACTGTCACCACTGCTCCATCACTGCACCAAGGGTGGCTGTGCTGGAGGATGGACACCACAGCAAGGCTGCCCCACCAGGGTGGCCACCATGCCCTCAGTCTGGGGCAAGCAGTGGTCATAGTCACTGTGGACTATCCTGCGCACCAAGACCAGCAGCTCCACATGGGTGACAACAACATCTCTGCCACTGCTCACAGGGGTGGGCAGGCCCCATCCTCTGGGGCAGTACTATTTTACACCGCAGGTAGTGCAGAGGCAGCAGAGGGGACATCACTGGTCTGGGTCCCAGATGCGCTGGGACCTTAGTGCCATAGCTGGTTGTGCCAATGTAGGGAGATCTACATTGACATGCTGTGATAAATGAAGTATAGCAATAAGTTATGGTTAATAATAACCAAACCAATGTTAGTATTAACAATACTGAACATCATATTTATTCATCCAAATACATATCAATATATATAATGTGCAACACAACATTAAGTAGCATAACAGTCAGTATGGTAACAGCCAGTAAAATGTAAATCATAGGGCCAACTAAACAGATAGTTTAACAAATATGTTAATATTGCATCATAATAAAACATAACAATAATAAACTACATTTTACAATATATAATTAATTTAACAAAACATGTTATTATTAAATCATAATAAACCATGTCAATAATGAAACACATTTTTCCAAAATATAGTTTAACAAAATATGTTAATATTAAATCATAATAATAAATAACAGCAATAAATAAATGAAGACAAGGGGTGGGGTGAGAGAGAAGCATTCCATTACTGCCATTGCAGATCATATCCCTAAAAACACTGAAATATATACTCTACAGGTGTGTAGTGTCAGGATTGAATACAGTGACTATAATTCTCCTATAACGGATGTAGCACATACATACCTCTCAAGCTGTTTGCATGGGTCAGTATGGGCCAAGCAGTAATAAATGCAGGTACACCACTACACAGAACAGCTTCACATAATGTGGGCTTCTATAACTACCTAGGTGTTTTGTAAATAGATTTTGATAATCTATTGCATTCCAGATAACAATGTATCTGCTAATCATGTGACAGATGGAGTAGGGAGTTTTAATTACATTACAAGAAATTGTGACACTTGAGAGGCATGTTTGTGTACATTAAGTAAACTAGACAGCTGGCATGCCTTAGTTGGCAGATATGGGAGTAGAACTCAATAACTGTGACTTCAGGGGACATCAGCAAATAATGTAATAACTGACTACAGCAACTTAGTACAGACATGCAATGGATACAGCTATACTGGGATTACACAGCTTTATTTATGACTCAACACTGCTGATGAAGAAAATCTTGGTATTTGTGTTAACATTCTCTGAAATCTAAATACAATATCTGCTCATAATATGGGCCACCTCACCTATATATCTGTTGTGTTCCTGGTGAAAGAGAAAATGTGAACATTACATGACTGATACTGAAAATTTAGTGCTACATACCACTGGTTTTGAACCCAGGACTGTGTGTGGCAAAATGTACTACATACTAAGAAGTTAGCAGACTGAGCTACTGCTGACTATTGAGTGACTGATACTCGCCTGGTGATCACCTGGAACTATACTATGAATTGAGCAATACAAGTTACAGGACATTCCTCTGGCATTCTAGTACTATTACATTGTTATACTAGACTGCAGTGATAGTAGAACACACATGGAAATACTACCATACCGCATATATGAAAAAACTGTAGTTTAGAATCAACAATGCCTAGGGGGAACAGTCCCCATGTACATGGATACATTCTGTGTAGACTTTGCATTGTGCCTATATGGATTTTATTAAATCCTGGAGACTGTATTTACTGTGACTTATAAAATTCAGTTTAAGACCTAGAACCTAAAGAATACTACCACTTTAAAAATAGTTTGTGCTGAAGAGTTTGCCATTCATGCTTTTTTCATAATCCCTATTCTTCTTGAGATATGAACATTTGTTTGAAATGTGAGGATATAATTTGATTCTTTCAAAAGGGTGAGGCTCTGCCCATTGATGTTACAGTGCAAACTTCCTGAGCTCCACTGGAGTGAAAGAGTTAAAAGGGAAGATTTTTCAGATGTTTGTTCAGATACTATTGGACATAACATTTAAAGAAAAAAATAGGACTGATTCTAACATTAGTACTAGATTAAAGACTATCAAATATATAAGGGTAAATATGATACTCTACACTAGGATTATAGCTAAAATATAAAACATAGGAATATAGTAATAGTGCAAGACATAGTATATAAACAGAAATAGAAAGAGATCAGAATAAGTAAATATGTCTATAGTTAAAGAATATCAATATACCTGTAATTGTGGGTAGTTGGCTTAGTCGTTAAGCTGCCTCACCTTATAGGCATAAAAAGCAGGGTTTGATTCTCACATGAGGTAATTAGCAATGCCTAGAGTGATCCGCAAGGACAGTTAACCTGGTGTTGATTTATGAACTTATGAAACTATGAACAACTTCACATATAATAAAAAAGTATAAAAGCAACTCACCTATAAATTAAATATGAAAATAACAACTGACTTTGAGGGAAATAATGTGAGATACAGTGAAAGATGATTATAGAGATACTCAGTTTGATCAACGTATAATAAATATTCTGAGCATCTGTTTAAATTCTTATTCATAATAACTCACTGATGGACTTTTTTAAGATGATGCATACTAAAAATATGAGACACAGTAATATGAATCAAAAGCATGAGCTAAATGTTATTAGTCTAATGGAGGGTGTAAGATGTAGTTTCTTTGTCTTTCAATACACTAGGAATACGTCATTCCATGGTAGAATGTTTAGGGTTGTATCATTTGGCATTTTTTTTATTTGTTTGAAAAGTTTTGTCCAACCATAGCTTAGGATTTCATATTGTTACATATAAAGTATATAATAAGTTCTGTACATAAATGGGATTTCATTATACCTGTGTTTTTTTCTCTTATATAAATCTCTAATTTTAAATGTATATCTACCAATGCTAATGGATTGAATAATCCAGTAAAGAGGAAGAGTCTATGCAAGTAGTTGCAATTACATACAGCTCAGTGTTTCAACAGGAAACGCATTTACTTAATAAATATGTAAATAAACTTACATTAAATAATTATTTGGTTTCAGCAGGTTGTGGCTTTCAAGCTAAAAGATGCACCCTCATTTTCTGGAATTACTCACCAGTAATGCCTACAGTAAAAGATACCTATGTTGATAAAAATGGTATGTTAAACATTGTTATAATTAAGTGGAACTGAAAACTATATACATTGATGAACTCTTATTGGATTCCAGGGGTTGGAACTAAAGATGCAAAACATTAGTTAGACACTGTAGACTGTTACATGAAAGGTGAAGTCATAATGGCTGGTGATTTTAATTGTATTTTACCAGACAAATATTCCACTGCAGAATGAGAATTACATCTTCAGATAAATACTCAATGAATTTTGCAACTCTAATGACTTTAAAGGATATATATGAGCTCATTAAAAGAAACTCACCTCAATTTACCCATTATTCATATAGATATGGAACACAAACAGATATCAATAAATGTTTTGCCTCAAACAAACTGTTAGCTCATATCAGAGAAGTTTCATTAGTTTCATGTCCATTATCAGACCGTAATGCTATAATCTTTAACATTATTTTTTTAAAGCTGACAATTTAATACATCACAGGAGATTACCAGCATACATTATTAAAATAAAAGGATCAAGGTTTGGTATATTAAAAATATCAAACATTTCTTAGAAGTAAACATGAATGGTGAAGTATCTGACATTGTCCTATGGGAATCAGTAAAGGCTTATTTAAATGGAAAAGTTGCAAGCTGGTATATTAGTAAAACAAGAGAATGGGACAAAGAATTAAATACACTATGGGCTAAAATAGACATACTAAAGTTAAATCTAAAGCCAAATAACATTATCAGGCAGACTGAACTTAAAAACTTAAATACAAAATATGTTGAAATTCTAAATAATAAAGTTTCAATAAACCTGGAAAAACTTAAACTTCAGGCAAATTCAGTAAACCCTTTTGGCTTGCATAAACCTGCTTTTAGATTAAAGAAAATGAACATGCTAAATCCTATCAAATAAATTATAACACATATAAATAATAAAAAAGAAAGAATACATATTAAAGGTATTCTTGAGAATTTTAAAAGATTTTATGAAAATATAAATAGTAATACAAATAATCTGGATAATGATGATATAGTTGAAACTTTTCTAAGGGAAAATATAAACAATAAAATAGCAAGTGAACAAATACAAAAAATCAATAGATCATTCACTTTAACAGAAATAAAAGATCAAATAAAAAAAATAAAAAATACTAACGCACCAGGATTAGATGGTCTTATACCAGAACTATATAAAGTGCTACCTGATGGTGCAGTTAAAATAGTATATAATGTCTACAGAGAAATAAAAACAGATGCTGAAGTCCCCCCATCATGGAAATATTCCCTTACATCACATATTTTCAAACAAGATAAGGATCCTACAAAGTGTTCATCATACAGACCCATTTCACTATAAGATGTTCATGTCCATTTCAGCTAATCAGATTAATCTACTTATACCTAAACTAATTAACAATGATCAAACTTAGTTTATTTTAAATAGACAAGTACAGGGTAATATAATAAGAATACATACATCAATAGATTATGCAATTAAAAATAAAAAAGAACTTCCTATCTTTAGTCTCAGTTTAGATAAGTCTTTTGACTCAGTTAATTAATCATACCTGTTTAAAACACTTAAAGTGTATAATTTCTCACATGAGCTAATTGCATTAATTTCTATGTTATAAAATAACTCTTGTGCTTATGTTAAAATGGGCTCTTTTCTTTCCAATATTTTTAAATTACTGCTGAGATACCTGCATGCATGCATAATCTGATGAATCCTGGCACTGAACAGCAGCTGACTGCCACTTTCTCCTTCTCCAGCCTGGTGAGTGGGACATCTGTGTTTCTCACTACTGAGTCTCCAATGACGAGAAATTTTGTTTTTTGAGTGTTAAGCCTTATGTGCTTGAAAGGTGAGACACTGGTGTTGCTATGTGTCACGGGTGCTGTGGGAACTGTGTTAGTTGTTGCAGTCTTGTGTTTTGGAGGACTCTGATGCCTTGGTAGGTTTTTTGCAGAATCTGCCATATGTTGATTTTTGTGTTAGATGCACACTATGTGTATGACTAGTGGTACTATATGCATGTGTATTGGTGGGTCGGTTGACAACCTCTTCTGTGTTACTGTTTTGAGTGTGAGATAGCATGGATTCAAGATTCTTGGTGTAGACACATCTCTCACACTCTGTACTAGAGTGAGTTATTACTAGAGGGCTGTCGGTGTACATGAGGCAATTGCTATACTGCCTCAAGAGACTCAAGTCAACAAGGTTGGCAGGAGAAACAAGGGTGGTCCAACTGTCCATAATGCTAGGTTGAAGACTGTTGTCACTAAGGGGGGCTTTCCAGGATTGATCAAGGAGGAGCTCAGTGGATGCATATATATATATATAAATACACACATATATATATATATATATATATATATATATATATATGTATATATATATATATATATATATATATATATATATATATATATATATATATATATATATATATATATATATATATATATATATATATATATATATATATATATATATATATATATATATATATATATATATATATATATATATATATATATATATATATATATATATATATATATATATATATACACATACATACACAGAGTGAGTGGTTAACCATGTAAGTGTGTGACCTGATAATGTCCTGGTTTATAAATCCATGTGTATATGACTATCATTGAACTATGAATTCCATTCAAGGCCTAATTATAGAAACATAATTGTCAGTATATCCTCAGTCACACATATAATTCATACAAGCTCCAAAGCTATAATAGCTATTCTTATTTAAAATTCTGTTTACATTGTTCCTTATTTTTTATAAGTGAGTGGACATGCATTAATGAAATGTGGAGTATGCTAGTTTAGAACCCTGGCCTATCTGCATTGTAGAACTTAACGTATACAAAGTGCTACAGGAGATTGACATATAAATGTGTTTTTTACCATTAATATTGTGCAGAGTGGTGCAGTGGTTAGCGTTGTCACCTCACAGCAAGAGGTTCCCTCTTTGATCCTTGGCTGGGGTGCCTTCTGTGCGGAGTCTGCATGTCCACCCTGTGGTTGCGTGGGCTTCCACCCGGTGCTCCGGTTTCCTCCCACATCCCAATGACATGCTGTAGGTGTATTGGACACTCTAAATTGGCCCTAGGTGTGAGTGCATGTGTGTGTGTGTGTGTGTGTGTGCCTTCTGTGGAAGGTTGGGAGCCGGGCTGGCACCTCGACACTGTAAAATTCCACTGCCAATCATGAGCGGACAGGTGATCCGCTGTGGTGAACCCTAACTGGGAAAAGCCAGAAGAAGAAGAAGATTGTGCAGAGTGGTTATTGCAACTGAGACCTTGTATGTCAGACCTGCTCTTTAATTACACATATACATAAAAGAGTTCAGTGTTAAACCATGTATGTGTGTGACATGAAAGTTCAGAAAATAAATGTTTAAGTAAAGAACCATAATTGTACTGATACCCTCAGTTGCACATTTAATATATATGCTATCCTGTGTATGCTCAATGCACATGCTATACATAGTTATTTCCATGGATAATTATTTTTCTGTTCATAATTTTTATATAAAGTGAAGTGGAACAGCAGTAATAAAACTTTTGACTTTGCTGGATTAGAATGCAGGCGCATCTGTATTACAGCCCTTACCTTACGCCAGCTGCCACAGGAACAACTAGAGATCAGCAGTGTATTTTTCACATTCATTAATATGTAAGTCTGCTGAGTGTTGTGCAACACCACTTAGCATGTTGGTGTGGTGGCAAACCACACACGATAGAATATATCCAGTTTGCAAATGACAAGTATATGCTTGTTATTTGTAAGTGCTTCTAAGATGGCCCATAGACACCACCAGGGGAATAATGGGCACAGTGGGAGGTGCCTAGCAATCGTACACAATTGACTTTTGTGTTGTAAATGTGTACATGTTTTATGAGAATTGTGTGGAAAGCATTTATAACAAGTGAAGTATACGTTATTGCTTGGATTATGCAAATTGTCATTTTCCTCTTGTTTTGGGGGAGGGGAACCAAGTATTTTTTGTATGTTACCACAGCAAATGTTGGGTTTCAAGAGTTTTGCTCTTGCAGTTGTGTAGTCATCCTGGTATTTCCATGCTAAACAAATGCAGCATTCATTTGGTATTCCTTGTTTTTGACTGCATACTGGATTGTGTGTGAGTGTGATATGTTACAAATACAACAACCTTATACTTCACACCTTATACGTAGTTACATTAGCAAGTAACAGTATGCAGGGATCTGCCATTCATTTGTTTTCTTAGACATTGTCATAATCAATGTTCAACACTTACCTTGATAGTCCAGTAGTTATAAATGTTTTACTTCATGGCTTCGTCTGTGTGATGCTAGCAGTACATAGCCATCACATGGGTAATAATGATTATTAGTGTTGCCTGGCATCAGTGTTATTGTATGTATGTGCATAAAATGCAGGTTTTACCCCCTTAGGTGGTATACATTTGTTATATCTATTGCCTCTTGGGCAGAATGAGGGCATACTGTGTACACCTATGTTTGCCTACACCCATAGCAGCTGGTGGTACCCCCTGTGTCTCCTCACCTGTGCATGGCTGTGGTTACCTTGCTAGGGTAGTAATCCTGCGTAGTTGCAGCTCAGTCCATGAGGGTATGGGGAGATATATGTAATCACTGGCATGTTGTAGGATAGCAATCAAGAACTGATGTAGGATCATGGATGCTGATACCTGTGACACCCCCAGCATATCCCCTGTTGGTCTCTGAAAGGTTCCTGTAATGGATATTCTAAATGCTACACATACCTTAGTGTCCACAGGTATTGGTTCCCATCAGTTTGCCCTTGTTCTAAGTTGTAGACGACATACTTTGTAAAGTTCCTGCAGTGTGTCATTATCCACACTGTAGCACTCAACAATTTCCACATCATGCAGGCCATGATAAGTTAAATGGGGTGTAAACACCCTTCTCTTTCTTGGCAGAGCTCTATTAGCATCAGCAGCAACACAGACTTATGCATATTGCACATACACATGTCTAAGAGCAACAGCAGCCCCTGACATTGTTGCTGTGTACGGTAGTTTCCATGGCAGTATTCCAATAGGTTTTGGAATTCTCAGGGAAAACTTACACTGAGTCTACATGATTACTTTATAGCTTGTTGAATAGCTCCTCCATCTTGGATTGGTTGACAAGGATAGAATTTCACTGCTTTTGCTGTAAATAGCATGCCACGATGTTTACTGTGCTTGCATTGCTCTACATGTTATGTAGAGATGCTTATTGAATACAAAATGGTGTGCTATTGTGTGGACATCATGCCATGACATGCACATGGTCTTAATCGTGTAGGCATCGTAATCGTGCATCATGTAGGCTTTATTAAATCCAGCCCCGTATGGTGTGCTCTTGTCAAAATAAGGAAAAACAAATTTTCGCAGAAGATATATTGCAATATTTGACTAAAAAAAGACATGATTTTTACCAGGACAGACATTTAACAGTTTACATGTAGAAACATTTGATGTATCTCTGATGGCTGTTAATGTTAGAAGTATTAGTAATAATTGTTTTTATTGGAAAATTTGCTGCATTTCTGCAAGAATGATGTTGGTATTGTTTGTGATATATGATAAAAGAACAATGACTGAAAACCAGTGCTGTCAGAGTACAAATGTTTTTACTGTAACAGACATCCTGACAAAAAATTAGGTTTAGATGTTATAATATGAATTAAAGATTCTTATGAGACCTGTAACTATTGCATGTTTAATGATAACACCAGCATTGTAGATTGTGTAACTGTGACAATAAAGACACCCATAGAACATATAGTTATTGTTGGAACACCAAAGTCAAGTACTGATGATCAAAAGGAATTCATTCATACATGTCCTGCATGAAACACAGGAGGGAAATATAAAAGTAGCTGGGGACATACATTATCCAGAAGTAAACTGGAATAATATTGATTCAGCAACATTAGTAAGGAAAGTATTAACAATATATATATATATATATATATATATATATATATATATATATATATAGGAACAACAACTGCTTCAGATTATTTAAAAGTCTAACAGAATGGAACATACTAGACATGGTCTGTGTTCCTAAAGTAATGACTGTTAAGTTCATGTCAAGTTTTACCAGTGTTGACGTCCAGTGACCGTGGGGTTATAAACGTTAAATTGTTGCTAGATAATTCTGCCAAACTGAAATATAAGCCAATGCACAGAAAATTAATAACAGACTGTATGGAAGCAAAACAGTCACCTTGTAAAACTAATTGGAGTGATGGGTTTAGTGGAAAAACTGCTGAAGGAATATGCCAAGTTTTTAAAGAAATTGAATGCAAAATAAAAAGGTTTAACATCAGGATATAAGCATGCAAGATCAGTAGGATATATTTATATAAGAATAAGATATTTGATTAAGGTGAGAAACAAAAAATACAAGAAATGAAAAAGATGTTGAACTATAACTTTGAAAATTGAAATAAGCTGGACAGAATAATAGTGTGGGACAAGTTCAAGAAAATTTTTCAGAACATTTACATAAAGATGTTGCACTTAATAGTGAACCATTTTATAAACACAAGATGTGGCAGGATTAAAAAACATGCAAATTGATAAACTGAGTATAGATTCTAAAATGTATTCTCAAACACAGCAAATTATAGATATATTTACAAAATATGATGTAAAGCAATTTGGCTCCACATAGAAGGTGATAATTGTCCAAGTAACATCCATGTAACTACAAATACAAAAATTAAATTTGATTATATGGAAAAAGAACTACACAAACTAGATCCAGGCAAAGCATAGGGAGGAGAAGGAATTAATAATAATGACTGGAGAACACCAGCATAAACTTACAGTGTCAGTATATGTGTTATTCTCTAGGTCATTTATGTATGTGGAGATTTCTCAAGATTGGAGACACACAGTTTTTAAACCTGTGTTTAAGAGAAAGTTGAAAAGGACAAACTCAGTGTCATACAAACCCATATGTTTACTTTCATGTTGTGGAAAAATAATGGAGAATGTTATTTTGGATAAATTATTATCAGGACTGGAAAGGATGGGACTTGAAACTATACTTCAGCATACACATGCTGAAAATAGATCTATAACTCTGTGCTGTGATCTAATTTATGTAGACCTAACCTCAGCAATTGATAGGGTCATACACAAAGCACTGATCAGTAAACTAGAACAACTAGAACAACTAGGTATTGATGCAATATTTATAAGATGGATAACTGCATGAATTACATGTAGAACATACCAAGTGTCATCTAGTATTTGAACAAGGGAAATTGGAGGTTAGAGTATCCTGTCCCACAGGGCTCTGTACTAAGGCACTGGGTGCTAGATGGGCCAATTATGGCAGGAGAGTACCTAAATGAGCCTTGAAATAAGTAATGCAACAACCCATTTAAGGCTGACTTTTGAGTATAACTGAAGGAATTACTTGAACTAGAGCTGGAATTGAAGCTTGGTTGAGACCTATGGCCTGAGACTTCTAAAAAAAACATTGAATTTCTTGAAGGAACTGCAAAACAGTTAGCTGAAAGAAACTGAAACTACAGTTTTTTTAATTTTCATGTAGTCCTGTAAGCTGTAATAGGCTATTATTTTAATTTACGCCTGGTATTATTGAATAAACAAAGCGGTACTTCCAGTCATTCCTCAGATTTACAAGATATTTACAGATATACATGGATGTATATCCATACATCAGAAATGCAACATATGCAATGGCAATTGTTCAGACATGATCGGTTAATCAGAGGCATATTGATAACTACAGCAAAAAAGTAAAACTTTTTTTTGTAGGGAGATAGATATACTAACTCTGTGATCCAGAATCCTAAGGAAAGGACATATTCACCAAACACAGGGATTATCCATTGTTGCATAACTGTCAACCATCTGCATTGTTGACAAAAAGGGGTTGACAATAAAGAGGCTGATTTGACCTTCATTTGACCAGCTAGGATACTTTATGGCTTACAAAGACATGGATGTTTAGATGTGTTTTATTTTTCTTTCTGAGAGGGATATTGTCAGCTGAGAGCTGTTGGCTTATCATTTTAATTTATGACTGTTGAAGGAAAGATGGGCTTTCAAAATTCAAGTTACAGAGAAATATATTTGTCTATTAAAGTAATCAAACATCTGACATACTTTCATTTGAAGTAAACATGGTATGCTTATTCTAGTCTGTACACAATACTGTCATTTCTTTGCTATAAAGAATTTATGTTATAGGTACATTATACCTAAGAGACAAATTTTTAAGCCCCTACTTTTAAGTTGATTTATACATATGGAATTAACTATGTATTGCTGTATGAAACATACTGAGAAAACCATTAAACTTAAACATTTTTGAAAAAAAGACAAATGAAAACTATTAAACTAAAGAATTCTATTAGTTTCATCTGTACATATAGCAGGTTAATAACCAAAATGTGTATATAATTTAACCGTTTGATCCATTTTTTCTCAGTCTCTCTGCTTCAAAATTCAGTAAACCTACTATAGTAATTGACTGTACTTATTGGAGCTGTGTACTGCACTGTTTATCTTCATTTAATTGTATATATAATGCTAAAACCACATGGTTCTTCCTTTCTTCTGCTGATTGCTTTGTAACTTCATGTTGAGGAATTTATGTGGTTGGGTGTGAAGTACATTATTATAGCTTTATGCTGAACTTTTTAGCTTACAATGAGCTTAATTTGTCATCTATTCCTTTCTGCATATTGAAAATTCATGTGGTTTTGGAAAACAGTGATTGAACCACTCACAAAGAAATAAAGGGCAAGTGTATCTTGTAGAGAGCACAAAATGTATATAATTAACATGTTTGGGATAGTAAATATTTACATGAAATAAGGAAGTGAACTAAACTTTAATGTGAAAAAGAGCTCTTTTACGGAGAAGATTATTGTGTCTTAGAGCAGACTGTCATTAAATGGTAACCAGATAAAAAAAATTTAAAACTGCCTTGGATACAGAAATTAGAAAAAGTAAACATGAACTAAATTGGAAGAGATGAGTTACAGTGGTAATTACTAGCTCTCCCTGCTACCTAATATGTTTGTATGCATGTATGGTTAAATACAATCTAATGCATATTTTTTTTGCTTGTTTATTTATTTAATGTAGCACTGGCAGAAACCAGACTATTTGTCTGTTTCCAATACAAATACCTAAAACTGATGTACAACAATTTAGTGGATTATTTTCAGACTTTTTTTTTGAAAATCAGTACATGTAAATCTTTCTGCTGTCTTTATATTCACGCAATGAGTCACTGCTGTGATTTTTTTATTGTGAAATGTTGAGCTGAATTTGTTTCCTAATGGTTGCATTTTGACGTATGACCATTAGTGAGAATAGGAACTCCTTTAGGAATCTGAAGGGATTCCTTCTGCTATACAGTTTATGAAAGGTGTATAACTTGGCAATAGTGATTTTTTTATCTAGTTCTCTCCCTCTTTTTCCTTTATTCTGTCTCTCTCTTTCTCTCTCTTTCTCTCTCTCTCACTCTTGCATTGTGTCTGCAATCTGTTGCACATACCTATAAGTTAAATATTATATATATTAGATACCTTCAAGTACTGAGGACACAGTATGCCTTCAACTGTCCATTAACTGTTGAACCTCTGATCACTGCACTCATGCTTGCATGACATGTTATCTCTGCAGTCACATACATTGACATATGACAGAAATGGTAAACCTTCTTTCATATTTGATTACTATACATTTATGTCTAATCAAAAGTTTGATGTGATAGATTTGGAAAAGAGTTGCAGATTTATTGTATGTAATCCTTTCAGTTTAATGCATTCGGTTCATTTCCTGCTTGCTGCATAACCTTTTCCTGTATATGTAATTAAATGGAATTCTCTCTCTTTTCTTCAAGCGTAAGTTGTAATCAGGGGCAGCTGGTGACTTCAAATCTCAGGGGGGTTGCAGGAGACAGCTGAATGGTTGGGGCCAACGGGAAGGTGTATGGCCAACTAGAAAGGGGCGGAACTATGCTCAAAACCATAAAAACTGGGACTTTAATTAAATACGCTGCCCTGGGTGCCAAACCGTCATTATGAGAGTCCAATCAAGACAAAATGAAGTGGAGACATAGCGCTGAAATAATCAGGGTCATATTTCAGCAGAATAAGGGACAAACCCAGAAAAATATCAGGGACAATTAGGGACATTTTTAAAATATTGCTTCTATTAACTTGAGACAGTGGCAGAATAAAAGAATATTAATTAATATTTATTTTGTGAAATAAAAGAAATCTATAACTCTTAATTACTGCCATTATTTGAGTATAATTCACCACCTTTCCTGCAAGAGTCACCAGCTTTAGGAGGGATTAAGAGGGACAGAGCTAAATTTTGGAGTCAGAATCAGGGATATCCCTGGAAATCGGGGACAGTTGAGAGGTATGAGTGGAGAAGAAAAAAATATATATTTCAATGCATTAGCTACATGACAGCTTACTTAATATCTAGATGGAAACAAAAGGTTGTGAGGCATGTTTGTGTCTTTCGGCTTTTCCCAGTTAGGGGTCGCCACAGCGGAACTCCAGTCTGCTAATGATTGGCAGTTGATTTTTATGTACCGGCTGGCCAGGCCTGATGCACAACCTTCAACGAAGGTACGCCCATTCACGCATGTCTCCACACAGAATATGCTCTAGCTGAGAATCGAACCAGACAGCATCTTACTGTGAGGCAACAATGCTACCGCAGCACCACCACCGTGGGTTGAGGCATGAAAAAATAAATTACTTTTTAAATACATTACTGGAATGCCAGTCAAAATCAAGTATAAAAAAACAAGTAGCACTCAACTCAAACCACTTCTCCTTGCACTGCAGTTATAATTATAATTTACATTCATAGGTTAGTACTAAGCTAGCTGCCCTTGCCAACCATTTTAAGTTTAGCCAATTATCCCTACTGAGACTCAAACCCTACACCTTGTGTTTGTAAGGCAAATACCATAACCATTAGGCCACCCTCCCAACATTTATAAAAGTACCAAGTAACATGCTGAAAATAGTAATCTCTGTGATACCCCCACTTGTAAAAATGTTTCTTATCCAAAAAAGACCTGCTGCCTGACAACAACTATTTACTTGTTTCATGGGGAAAACATGATCAAAGTAAAAAATGAACAGCAAAGAAGAAACAAGCTCAAGATAAATTGCTTAAAGGATTACTGCACAGGTTTTGGACCACACATGATAGACTGGCATTCTGTTTAGTTTCTGGGTAAAGCCTGCATAGATGATTACAAGTCTCCAACAAATGCAATGAGCTTCTGAAAATACTGTAATCCTGTCCTTTATTACAAATACTGTCATATGCATTTCAATACCTAAGGCTTATATGTTATCTAGTTATGCAAATATTCTCTGCATGGCAACAAAAAAGGCTTTCAGTGTTGGTAATTCTTTAACAATATGCTTATTAAAACTTACATGCATCTTACAGTCTCAGACAAGCTTACTTGATGGTCATTAAAGCATTGCTACTTAAACACAGAGCAACAGGCACTGGAACAACATGTGTTTTCTGAATAATAAGAAGCATACATCAACAGTATAATAATATGACAGAAAAACAGAATATTCTGCAAAATCAAAGACAGATGAAAAGTCACTGTAGTACTTGCTTCTACCTTGGGTGGGGGGATTCTCTGCACACTTACACTGCATAGCTTCTCCTTGCCTTGCTTGGACACATCCAGAGTCACTACATGGGGACTGGGGTACAACAAGTCTGTCACAATTTGAAATGTCTCTGGCTGACAGTGATGCCCCTGACACATTTGTCATACCTCTCAACCTCAGATCAAGAAATCTGAAAAAAGCCATAAATAGAAGTGGGACAAAGGCCTAAAAATAACGGCAACTTTTAAACATTGCTCTTATAAACTTAGAAAGATAATAGAATGGTAGACCTTGTATTAGTATAAATTTTCTGAAGGGTATGAAATCTGAAACTCAAATGTCTGTCATTTTCTAACTTCAATCTGTAATGATTTGCCACTAATTTGTCAGAAAACCACAATTTTATGAAAAATGGCCCAAAACTGTGATGAAAAATATATAATAGCCATACAATACAGCTGGGAACCTGTCAAAGAAGGGACACTTTTTTAATATTAGTACTGTTAAGTTGACCAGCTGACAAAATAAGATAATCTGCATATATTTCTGAAATAAAAGTAATCTGTAACTCTGATCATTAGAATTATTCATTAATTGTAAACCCTCCAGGTTTCATCCAAAATTGACATTTTACAGAGGAATTATTAGGGGAAGAGCAACATTTTGAGGCCAGTTGAGAGATTTGGATATACCTAATTCTATAAAGTGATTTATTTGCATGTACCTCTCAACCTCTTAATGCAGGAAATCTGGACAAGGCCAAATATATTGGGGGAACAAACAAACAGTACTAAAATTGCTCTTATATAAACTTAGACAGTTGATAGAATAACATGTCTTGCTTTACCATGCATTTTTCTGAATGGTATGAAGTCTGAAACTCAAAGTCTATCATTATTTAATGACTTCATTCCTAAATGACAGAAAACCACAAATTTTATGAGGAACAAACCAAAAATAAGAAGCAAAAATCTATTCATTCTGTGAAAATCTGGACAGTAAAGAGGTATAGTTCAGACAGGAGAATTGTGCGGCAGAAATCCTACACAACAGACTTAGCTCCCTAGGTGTGGACAATAAGTACCACCCCCCAAAAAAAAAATGAAGATCTAGAAGAAGTTGTTGCTTCAATCTGACTTCATCACTTTCAGTAGCATTCAGGCTCAATCAGTGCAAATATTCAGTAACAAAAAAGTTTGTTCTTGTAGACATTTGATTTAACTGGTTCCTAATCAAACATATCCAACCAAGAACTGGAAGGGGCGTACCTGAGCTTATCATATAATCAATAAAGACATTCCTGATTGTATTAAATTATATTCCTTGTTTAATATTAGTACAGCTGTTATAGGCATTTTAAATTTGTTGTTTTGAACATTTTTCCAGTAAACAATAAAATAAAATGCATGCACCAATAATGACAAAACTAGACAATTCAGAACATTACCATCCCTAGTGATATCTGCATTGCTTAATGTACTTATTTCCTTGTTTCACTTGAAAGAAAGTTACTGTTCGTCATTTTTGCATTTAAGTTACCTGCAACACATTACATTGAAGTTACCTGGCACTTGCTCACTAAAGCAATTATATAAGTCAGCACTAAAACATTAAAAGCACTACACCCTCACAAACTCCCCTTGAGTACCTTGTTCCCCAATGGCCCTTTTTTTTCAGTTATAAAGGAATTCCCAATACTATTCTAGCATGCCCAAAGGTCAGTTGTCAATCTCCTCTCTGGTCCAGCTGGTGAATCTGGGAATCTTGAGGCAATGTTACAACTGCCTCATGTACACAGACAACCCTCTCCTCCTCCCAACAAATTCCAACACATGTGAGAGATGCAACCATATAGCCAAACTGGAGGCTAAGCTCTCTCAACTCAGTACTGGCATAACCAGTCAGGAGGAGAAGGAAACCACACTCACTATAATTCCAGTCTCACATAGACCTACCACAACAGCAAACCAAACACATAATCACACAAAAACATACTCGGAAGCTCTAAATAAAGATCTGCCTAAGCAGCAGAGACCTCCAAAGCAGACACCCAAGCAACCGCTACCCCAAAACAAAACACGTGCAACACATATCTCACAAAGCCAGTGTGCCGAACAGTCACAGCCCTTAAGGCTAAACAGCACACCTGATACACTTGTAATAGGTGACTCTATCGTCAGGCGCACTGACGTCACGCTCACCAGGCTGAACAAGGAGAAGGTCATGGTGAGCTGCCTGTCGGGCGCTAGGATCAGCCACATAACACAAGCACTCAGGTCAGTGAATGACCTGAGACGTACCTCCCTGGACTACATGAAAAGAGACATAGAGGAGCTCTCTGAGCATGTAGCCCAGGCCGGTATGACCCTGACCTTGAGTAGCATCTTACCCTCACCAAGAATGATGCCACAATATGAAGACAAGATTATCAATTTCAACAATTGGCTTAAGTATTGGTGTCATTCAAAGGGGATCCAATGCCTGTCAGCCTGGGATGACATGCTCGACAAGCCACGATGCTTCGCTAGGGATGGCTTTCACCTGTCACCCCTGGGCTTTTGGATATTGGCAAAGGCTCTTGCCATCCCCATAGTGCCTTTTTTAGGCAAGGCTCAAAAGACAAACCCACCTCCATAGGTATCACAAGGGATAAGAAACTAAGAGTAATGCTACTTAATGTCAGAAGTCTAAACCTCAAGATGCATGCACTCAAAACTCTCCTTAGCATGGAAAACATTGATATCTGTGCAGTAACAGAAACCTGGTTCAAGGCTCCTGAGAGCACCCCAGCACTACCAGGTTATACCTCATACCATGCTTTTCGGACCCAAAACTTGGACCGAACCACAAAAGGAGAGGGAGTATCATTATTCGTCAAAGATACCCACACCTCCAGGTTGGTGGCACAGCACAAAGCATCAGAGACTATCCATGTGCAACTAACAGTGGGTAAAGCTGCCTTCCAGTTTATAGCCTGCTACAGACCACCCTCCCAAACCCAGGAACCCCACTCGGCCTTCCTGAGAACACTGGAAAATATGAATGTCTCTCCAAACACCATTATATTGGGCGACTTCAACTACCCAAACATAGACTGGGAGCATTACTCTAGCTCCAACACCCTAGCCCAAAGGTTCCTAGAATTTATAAACTCAAATGCTATGGAACAACTTGTTACCACTCCCACAAGAGGGGAAAACATACTGGACCTGATGATCACCAACATGGTGACTCTATGCTCCAGACCAGAATGTATCCTTCACTGGTAAGAGCAGATCATAAAGTAATCCCACTGGATATTCACATCCCGACCCCATCCCCTGCCCAGAAAACCACAGTGAAAAACTTCTCTAAAGCAAATTTCACACTCCTCAAAACCGAGGTGGAATCCTTCAAAGCCCCTCGGCCTGTGGAAAATACGGCCCAGACCGCAGAATCCTTTATAAATGCAGTCTATGAACACCTTCAGGAATGCATGGATCATGCAATCCCAAATAAAACCAAGACCCAATACTCCAAAGGCAGGCGTCCTATCTGGTGGACCCCAGCCATAAACAAACTATACAATAGAAGGAGGAAGTTACTACATGATAGAGCAAAATCCCAAAAAGGGAAGGCATCTCTGATCAGTATTAGCAAAAAACTACGGGCACTCATAAAATTGTCTAAGGCCAGCTTCGAGAGAAAAATCGCACAGGACACTAAGGATAATCACAAGGCTTTCTTTAGTTATGTTAGGAACCTGGGTGGGAATTCCCAGATATGCTCAGAATTAGTCCAAAATGACAAAAAATACACCGAACCCACAGACATTGCCAACATCCTAGCTGACAAGTTCAGTGCAAACTTCTCCCCCCCCCACCAAAAGGGTAAATATTTATCCCAGAAGAGTGCTGCCCCCCTGACATCTCAGATGCTCAGGTAAGAGCCACTCTCTCCAAAGCAAAAAACACAGCATCAGTGGGACCAGACGGTGTCCCGGGCTGCGTCCTACATGAACTCCAAGAAGAGCTAAACCCAAACATAAAACTACTGTTCAATCTCAGCCTTACTACAGGATATGTACCCAAAGAGTGGCGTACAGCAACAGTGGTCCCTCTCCACAAAGGTGGTGCCTCAACAGATCCTGGAAACTATCGCCCCATAAGCCTGACTAGCTTGGTCTGCAAAGCTATGGAAAGGATCATCATGGACCTCATAAATAAAGATATTGGGGACCTACAGACACTGGATCCTACCCAGTTCGGCTTTTTTAAGGGCAGATCCTGTCTCTTAAACCTGGTCGATTTCTTTGAAACAGTCACCAAGGTCATTGACGAGGGGAAGGTGGTCCACACAGCCTACCTGGACCTTGCAAAAGCCTTTGATACAATACCGCACTTGGGCATTATAGATAAGCTCACCAGCTTAAATATAAACCCCTATGTCACTAGATGGGTTGCAAACTGGCTCAAGGACAGAACCCACATGGTTAGAATTGCTGGAGCCATGTCAGACTCCAAACCAGTTACAAGTGGCGTCCCACAAGGCTCAGTCCTGGGACCGCTCTTGTTCTGTATATATTTCTCGGAGGTACAGGCCAACACGGAAGGACTGTGGCTGACCAAGTTTGCAGATGACTGCAAACTGGGCACCATAATCGACTCTCCAGCCAACACAAGCATCCTCTAAAAGGGCCTCATAGAAACAGACAACTGGTGCCAGAGCCATGGCCTCAAGCTAAATGCCAAAAAGTGTATAGTCATCCCTTTGGCAAAACAAAGTGCCCACAAATTACCACATAGGTGGTAATCCATTAATCTGGAAGAAGTAATTAGGGACCTGGGGACCCAAGTTGATAGCAATCTCTCATTTGACAACCACGTGGCCAAAGTGGTTAGAAAAACATTTTATATAGCCCACCTAATCATGAAGGGATTCACATCTAGATCAGGGGAGGTCATTGTGCCTCTTTACTCATCCCTCATCAGGCCCATAATTGAGTACAATGCCCCTTTTGGGATGTACCTTACCAGACACCTGCAGCAACTGGAAAGAACCCAAAAGTACCTCACCAAGAGGATCAAAGGGCTCAAACAGATGCCATATGCTGCCCAATTAAAGAAACTCCAGCTCTACTCAGTGGCATACCGCCTGCTCAGAGGCGATCTGTGCCTGACGTATAAAGCCATGTCCAACCCGGAATTAATGGACATGCTGCACCTCAGAAAATCCAAATCCCATCGAGCTACGCGCTCGAGAGACTTGAACCTCAGCACTGAAATAAATAGGACATGCTGGAGGGACAGAGTCATAATCCAGAGGCTCCCTTCACTCTGAAATAAAATCCCAGTCCAGGTTAGGCAGAGTCCCTCATTGACTCTCTTCAAGAGGAATCTTGATGAGTGGATGGGAGATCGTAGGTTTACCCCAGGTATCACTTCTGTGTCACTGTTAGACAGAGGCACAGTATACTAACCTCAAAAAAGGGCATAGCAAAATTAATTTAAAATGGGTGGTGAAAGCCAAACACACTCTGGCTAGGCTTATAAATGCTCTAGGGCAGATAGCCTAGTATGAACCTATGAACCTATGAACCATCATAAAAGTCTATTCTGACTTCTACAGTCCACCAGTATCAGTAAATATGCACACTCTCTGCAGAAGTAAAAGTCATCTAAATAATTCCATGTTAAAAAGATCTGTAACTAATGAATATGTTGCTGCTAGCAAACAACTTTATATTCCATTGTTTCATCTACAAATAAAGTGCATGTTGCCCTTGAGGAATAAATTGCCTATGTTACATTAAAAAAATGATAAGCTAGTAATATTGCAGTAGGGAATGGATGGCAAACTGATAACAAGTTCATAGTTACTAGGTATCTCCACCAAAGAGGACATTCTCAGGACTGCAGCATCCACCCCCTTTAAAAGTACAACACAGTACAGTATCAGCAATGTATCTACATACTGTGGGATTAGAACCCAGAGCCTTCTGCATCAAAAGCAAGTATTCAACCTGCTATGTTATTAACAATGCATCCAGAATAAGCAGCACTAAACTTCTCTTCCCCTGAATCTCTCAGCTTCTTGTAAAATCCACTCGACACTCAACTGTATCTCTCAACTTTGTAGCACAAGAAATCTGGAAAAAGCCTAAATTTATTGGGGGGAGGGCAAAAGCCCAAAAACCAAGGACACATTTTAAATAGTGCTTGTATAATCTTGAAAAGTTGCTAGAATAAAATTCTGTGGTACCACCATGCATTTTACTGGAAAGTCTTGAACCCAGGACCCTGTGCACTACAGTCAGAGCAATGTACCACTATGCCAAATCAGCTGTTTCCTAAAAGGCAGGAAGACTGAAATTTAAATGTCTATCCTTTAGTGAATTCAGTTCTCACCACAGCTCTCAACCTCTTAGCACAAATCACCTGCACAAAGCCAATAATGGGGGAATACATCCCCCAAAATAGGGAAAATTTTCAAATATTGGTCTTATAAACTTAGAAAAATTGCTAGAATAAAAGGTTTTGTGATACCATGTATTTCTGAAGAATATGAAGTCTGAAATTCAAATTCTGTCATTATTTAGTGAATTCATCCTTAAATGATTACAAAAATCCAGAAAACCACAGATTTTATGAGGAACAGCACAAAAACATGAGGCAAAAATCTGGACAGTTTTCACAAGTGGTGGTGGGTAGGGAATACAGGCTCTTGCTACCTGTACAGGGTTTGAGTGTGAGTAACTCTAACCCCCAGGTATATTTAACTGGGGCTGTTTACCCACACACACACACACACACACACACACACACACACACACACACACACACACACACACACACACACACACTCACACTTAATTCCTGGAGACCCTTGAAACAAATGCAAATTACGCCTACCTGTATATTCCCTTGCAGCAGTTTCCTTCCTTCCCTTGTAAGAAATATAAATCCCCTTCCATTGCAGCCAGAGCCAATCAGTAGCTATCCACATCCCCTTCCCTTGCAGCAAGAGCCAATTAGCAGCTATCCATGTATATGATGTTACAGTCCAATTTCCCTTGTATCCACGTATGTGACTGCAGATGTTCCAGTCTGATCCCCTTCCAAACCACATAGACGTCTGAGCATCTTTACACGGATGCCTTCTCTTTGTAATCTGGACTGGTTAGACAGCAGTCCACATTTACAGAAACTCACCGAGCTTGCGTGCGCAGTTCAAGTTCCGGAACTTACAGAAATTCACTGAGCACGCATGCGCAGTTCAAGTTCTGGTACTCACAGCTAATGATTTTAAAACTTCTTTTTCCAATTTTACAGCTGGGGGGCTACAGTCCAATAGCATGAGCTGCCTCTGGTTCTAATGCTCATCATTCCATGGCACTCCTGGTGATGGACCTTAACTTTCTGGCTCCCATGGTTTAGAATTTTCATTTTATCATTTTATTTTTTGGGGATTCATAAGGAATTGGCAGATTTTGCAGGGCATTTTTAGCCTGCACATTGACACATAATTATTTATAATTACTAATGTATGCATATTTTTTGTTGTAATTTAAAGTTATTTTTTTAACAGTCTGCCATGTTGTATTTCCTTAAATGCCTTGTTCCAAAACTTTTCAGACATTCTGTATCTCCTACTGAGATAAAATTGTGGTGGTTACAATGGTGAACCCTTCTACCGTGTGGAACAAGGTATTTTATACCATTGGGATTTTTCATTTAAGACCTACTTTTTCTTATTATAGTCAGCATATTTATTAAAAAATAATGAGCAGAAAGGTCATTTTCTAAGATTCAAAGTTTTAAACTACTTTTCTTAAATCTCAGACACATAAACCCAATAAAAAAGGTAGCTAGAATAAAAGGCAGGACCACAACAGAATAAAATCCTCTGTTTTAATACAAAAAGGAGAGCGCTTTCACAATGGTGACCATTGCTTCATCAGACAATTCATTCACAAGCTAGCAGCACATAAATACTTTACTTCAATTCGAATTAACCAGTCATATCAAAAGCAAATTAATTACCTTGGTTACACATAACATTTACTTAAAACTAAGGCTAATAAAAACTAAAAAATAATATATATATATATATATATATATATATATATATATATATATATATATATATTTATAAAAAGAATGCATGTGTATGTGTAATTTATTCCCACTTTTCAGAGGAATGCTGTCATTTAGGCCCAGTCTCCTGTGTGCTCCCAGTCTCAGAATCCATTATACTTCCATATTTTCAGTTGCATTAACTATATCACCCATCCTAATGTTTACATTTTGGACATGTAAAACCTGAAACATGAATATATGTTCATCCCCCTTGACCAAAGTATGCTTAGCCAAAGCACTGTACATTTGCCCCATTGTAGTGCAGTACAGGTGGTCCCTAATCCGTTCCCTAAGATGATGGTTAGTCTTGCCTACATATAATTGGAAACATATTTTACAGTGATCTACATATACTACATTGCTGGTGTTACAGTCTGCTGAGTATCTAAGCTCCCAAAGATGCCCTGTTCTTGGCTGCTTAAAAATTTAGACTCATCTACATACGTGCAGTATGCACAATGTCCACTTCTATGTGTACCTTTCACTATATTATTTGTCATCCTTACTGTTCTTGGATAACATAACTGTTGTTTTAAATTTCTCTTGTTTTTAAATACAAAGTGTGGTTGTGTACCTACTATATTAGTAGTTTCCTCATCTACTAGCAACATGTGCCAGTTCTGATGGATAATATTTTCTAACTTTTTTATATCCTTTGTATAAGGTAAAACCATAGGGGTTGATGTTAGCTCTTTACTCATTATGTGTATTTGCTTTATCAGAGTAATATGGCTTACCTTTACCTTCTCTTTCCTTACATACTTTTTGATACACTTTATTAATCTCTTGTTCACTGCACCCCTTACTCAAAAACCCTGTTCTTAAATTATTAAGTTCACTTACATATACTTCTTCTTAGCAACATAAACGTGATATTCTCATTGCCTGTCCTCTAATAATATTGGGAAAGATGCATTGGCTATACATGCTATTCCTATGTAGGAAAGTTGATCTATGACACTGTTTCCTCTGTAGCTTAGTGGACCACATATTGCCTTCTCTGTAAATGGTGACATCTAAAAAATCGATACTTTGTGCAGAACAATTTATGGTAAATTTCAGAAAATCACTAGTGATATTAATATGAGAATGTATAGACTTCAGTTGTTCCTCACTTCCCTTCCAAAAAATAAAAAGATCATCTATGAAATGCCTATAGAAGGCTATCTGGAGGTTATTTAACAAGTGTTCATGCTCCCAATTCACCATAACAAAATTTGCATATGCATTGACACAACTAGTACCCATGGCAACTCCTGAATTGCTTGTAGCATGTTTCATTGAACATAAAAATATTGTGTTCAAGTACCATTTCCAGCAATATACAAAGAAAATCTATCTTTGTTACAAAGAATTTCCCTTGTCTCACCAGCACTGATTTTACCATACTAATCCCTTGATCATTCGGTATGCTCGTAAATAATGACACCACATCAAACGTAGCTAACATTCCAGTATTTGCCATTCCCATGTCTTTCACTGACCCAGACAGGTCTACTAAAAATTGTTCTGTATCTCTCAAAACATATACAAATTAATTTAGTACTGTTTTCAATTCACTATCTAAATAATAGAAATGGGTTCTGTTAACCACCCTGCCCCTGCTACTATCGGTCTGAATTTTGGGTTTAATGGGTCCTTATGGATCTTTGGAAGAAGACTGAGGAATTAGCGGATTTTCAACAACAAAAAAGTGAAAAAGTTCCTTAGTCAGTAACCCCATACATATGCATTCATGTAAAGTGCTTGCAATACGTTCATTCATATCAAAAACAATTGCTTTTGGTACTGTTTTATAAACATTTAAATCTGATAGCATTTCTTGCATAGCTTTATAATAAAAATCAGAATTCAGTACCACAATAGGTCCCCCTTTGTCAGCAGGACATATAACAATATTATCATTCTTTTATAACTCATGTATTGCATTACATTCACTTGTTGATAAATTATAGCCTTGCTCTTTGAAAAAATGGCCTTCATTACTGTATATGGCATTTTCACAAGCTTTTAAAAAAGTTTCCACATTATGCGGCAACACAGGTACAAAAGTACTATTTTTCTTAAACGGAATACCTCTTGATTCATTTACATTCCCAAGCTGCAATTTAAGCACTACATTTCGTGTAAACATTCTTAGACATAAAATTTCACTAATGTCCATTTTAGTTGTATGAATAAAGCTCAAACATTTATTTAATAAAGATGTCTCAGCTGCAGTCAATTCATGCTTAGATATATTCCATACAAGTTCTCCTGACCATACCCCCACATTTTCTTTAAGGTATGAGTTTGCAACTGACCTGGTGCTTCTTTCCGTTTCTGACCTCTGTAAATGTCCTGTTCCACAGATTTCTTTCTCCCTACTTGAAACGGTAGAGATACAACTGGAAAAACCTGCTGTTGGCCTGCTTCCAAATTTATTTTTAATCTCACTACAGGCGCTGTTATTAAATTACTTTGCAACATCTCATTTGTTGCCGAATTGGAAGGAACTTCCATCGGTGTTGAATAAACTGAGGCTGCTTGATTAGGTGAGGGGACTCTCCCCCCCAGCTGTTTCCCCTTCTTCAACAAGGGCATTAGTTGTCTCTTCAGACCGTATCCTACCCTCCTCCCTTGATCTCTCCTGTCGATCAAAAGAGAGAGCTCACCCTCTATTTTGCTGATAGGTCATATGCGAGGTTTCCAGTCATCCATTGGCTGTTTTTGCCAATCATGGATTACGATTGGTAGTTGACTGCTCAGTTTGCTCTACCGGCTTCAGCCAAGTAAATACATACTGGTGAGTAAAATCCATTAGATGCCCAACCAGTTTCTTTTTCTTTTGTTCTACCAGTTTTGCTTCATACCTTAGTATTTTATCTATGAGCTTGTGCATAAAGATTTCAGTAGCAGCTTCCACATATGTCATGGACAGCTCATGTTGTTGCTGGCAGATTTTTTAATTAAGTTCTTGTTCTATCGGTTTAAAGAAGTCAAGTAATAGTTGAATATAGGCTTTTTGGTATTTAAATTTATGTTGCCATTGTGCTAACAAACTGGGATAGGTATTCCCGTAGGTTGGCATGTTTAGGACTCTTAAGTCCTCTAGGTACTACATTTAGGTTTAAGCAGGCTTCAAAATGAAACCATTGACTCTGCAGCCACTTAAACCTGTACAAGTCATTTTCAACATTTCTTTTCAGGTTACATACCTCTGCTTCATTATTATCAGTAGTAACAGTTCCTGAGTTTATCTTTAATGTACCAGGTTCCAAGAGTGGATTATCTTAGTTCGTTAACAAGTTCAGAAGCCTTCTCTCCACATCCATGCCAATTCTTACATTTTCCATATTTGTCACAGTACCTTCAGTCATCCTTGAAAGTAGTAAACAGCAAACAAATCCCAGCAAATTCAAACAGCCCAGGTATAAAAAGTTTCAAACACATAAACCCAATAAAGAAGCCAGCTGGAATAAAAGACAGGACCACGACAGAATAAAATCCTCTGTTTTAATACAAAAAGGTGAGCGCTTTTGCAATGGTGACCATTGCTTCATCAGACAATTCATTCACAAGCTAGCAGCACATAAATACTTTACTGCAATTCAAATTAACCAATCATATCACAAGCAAATTAATTACCTTGGTTACACATAACATTTAATTTTATTTATTTATTTTTATTTATTTTACATTTGTTGACCAGGATAGTTCGACTGGATACATGTCATTTTTAGCAGAGGCCCGGGGAGAAAAGCTCCAGGTTACAAAAGTAAACAAATCCACTTTAAAAGCAATAATATCTATACAGTACTTAGAGAGGTGGCCTTGTAGAGGGGAATTACACAAAAATGAGAGTGTTTACAAAATATATGTTGAACATGGTAGAAGCAGGGTTATATGCTAGAGTTAAGTAGCACATAATGAAATAGAAACTATTTACAAGTTACTTATAGCTTATTTACAAAATTACATACTCTGTGGTCTTAGGGAAGGAGTATAAAGACTTTTGCTACATATCAGACAGATATGGCTGATATCAGTAAAGAAGCAAGATAGAAGTCACTTGCATAGGACAGATGATTAGGGTAGGAGTTAGTCAGGGTTAGTACAGGGACAGAGCCAATGTCCAATAAGGTATTGTTTGAGGCCTTTTTTTAACTGGATCATAGGTAGGTACTAGGCTATTGGCCTTAGGGCCTATATAAGCCTAGCCAAACAGTACCCTGGCTTTTGCCACCCAAGAAATTTTTTTTCCTGTGCCTCTGTCAAGCATTGCCACAGAAGTGATCCCCGGGGTGAATTTCACGTGTAAGAATAGTTGGGAGAGAGTTCCCATGTTTTTCCAACAAAGTTGGCAAACAGGGAGTCACCAACAGAATTAGATGCTTTTTGAATTTGGACAAGAGATTTGCTGGATGATCTGAGTGGTCTGAGATTATGATATGGTTTTAGGATATTTGTTACAGCTGGAGTGTTTTTGGGTTTGTATAATATTTTGTGGGTGATAATGAGCTGGTTGAACTGGATTAATGTGGTTAGTTCGAGCCATCCGAGGTTCTTAAGGTTTAGGCAATGATGGGTCCTGTATGAAGAGCCCATGGCAAATCTAGCTATATGGTTATAGCAGTGAGTAAGTTTATTTAGCTCCATTTTATTCAGATTGGTGAGAATGGGGGAAGCATAGAAAAGGGATGAGAGTAGGTGGGTGTGAGCGGTAGCAGTCCTAGCTAATGGGGTTAGGAAGGATGAATTTCTATATAGGAGGCCAACCTTTTTATTAATGGTTTTGATAGTTTTATTGATGTTTAGGTCAAATTTGAGATTATTTTCAATTATTACACCTAGGAGCTTAGTATGGGTCTCAGGAGTGATAAAGGAGCCATTGGTGGAGGTAATGGAGAAGGTGAGGGGGTGGATCTACTGGTTGGGGTGAAGATGAGTAATTTAGTTTTATTTGTGTTTAAAAGCAAGTGGTGATTAGTGAGCCAGTTTTCAACTGTGTGAAATGTATTCTGGGTTAAGATTTGTAAGTTGGACATGGAAGAGGCTATACAGATCAGTGTGGAGTCATCGGCGTATTGGATACAGGTTGCTTCAGGGATGGCTGACTGGAGGTTATTAATGAAAATTGAAAAGAGTAGAGGACCTAAGATAGAGCCCTGGGGACTCCGAGGTAACAAGGTGGACAGTTTATCCTGCCAAAGGGCAGCTTGCTGTCTACCACTTAGATAGGAATGGAACCACTGAATGGCAAGGTTGTCCAGGGAAATAGTTTTAAGTGTTTGTAACAGAAGACAGTGGTCGATCATATCAAAGGCCTTTGATAGGAACAGGAAAAGGGTAGATGAAAGCATGTTGTTATTCTGATTTTGGTGAATAGCATTAGTGAAAGAGAGAAGGGCAGAAGTGGTGCTGTGGTGAGGCCTGAATCCATGTTGGGAGTTAGCTAGTATGTTGTTCTGGGTAAGATGGTGCATAAGTTGCTTGTGGACACATTTCTCCATGACCTTTGCTAGTGGTGAAAGGATGGCTATGGGTCTATAATTGGATAGTTCTGTAGAACTTCCCTGCTTATGTAGTGGAATGACATGGGATACTTTCAAGATGGTTGGGACAGTGCCCTCTGATGGGGTTCTATTGATTAGGATGACAATGGGGTATGCTATGGCTTCTGCAGCTTTTTGTAAGTGCTCTGCTGGTAGGAAGTCAGCTGATAGGGTGGTTGGTTTTAATTTTTTGATTAGGGCACAGATTAAGTTGGTAGAAACTGTTTGGTGGTTGAAAAAGGGATAGACAGCAGGGGTGTTTAGCATAGTATTGGTGCTTGTCATAGTAAGTTTTTTGGCTAGTATCTTGATTGTTTCCATGAAAAAAATATTAAAGGTATTAGCACTATTTTCGGGGGATTCCTGGGCAGCATTAGATGGGGTGCGAGTGGTGGATTGACCTGGGGGCAGGATTTGGTTTATACCTGCCCAGAACTTTTGGGGATTTTACTGTTTTTTTTTGTAGGACATTATTGTAATAGTTTTTCTTGTCAAGTAGTTTGGATTTTTTTGTATAATTTCTAAAACTAAGGCTAATAAAAACTAAAAAGATAACACACATATATATATATGTGTGTGTGTGTGTGTGTGTGTGTGTGTGTGTGTGTGTGTGTGTGTGTGTGTGTGTGTGTGTGTGTGTGTGTGTGTGTGTGTGTGTGTGTGGGGGGGTATTTATTTATTTATAAAAAGAATGCATGTGTAGGTGTAATTTAGTCCCACTAAATTGTACATATTGTTTATAGATTATTTCAACTTTCTAGATTTCAAGGCTGGTTTCAGAGGAACGCTGTCATTTAGGCCCAGTATTCTGTGTGCTCCCAGTCTCAGAATCCATTATACTTCCATATTTTCAGTTGTATTAACTACATCAGCCATCCTAATGTTTACATTTTGGACATGTAAAACCTGAAACATGAATATATGTTCATCCCCCTTGACCAAAGTGTGCTTAGCCAAAGCAGTATACATCTGCCCCTTTCTAGTGCAGTACAGGTGGTCCCTAATTCATTCCCTAAGATGACGGTTAGTCTTGCCTACATAGTATTGCAAACATATTTTACAATGATCTACAAACTGCGGTGGTGGTGCTGCGGTAGCGTTGTCGCCTCACAGTAAGATGCTGTACGGTTCGATTTTCTGCTAGAGCGTCTTCTCTTCCACGTGGAGACATGCGTGAATGGGCGTACCTTCGTTGAAGGTTGTGCATCAGGCCTGGCAAGCCGGTATGTAAAAATCAACTGCCAATCATTAGCGGACCAGTGTTCCGCTGTGGCGACCCCTAACCGGGAAAAGCTGAAAGACACAAACAAATTTTACAATGATCTACATATACTATATTGCTGGTGTTAAACTGGTGTAATTTAATATGCTTTGAGGAAGGCTGATCTAACAAATGCACTTGCTAAACATGTTTATGAGCTAGGCTCATCACATTACCTTAAGTTTAAAGTAATTGAGACAGTTAAAATGGGTCCTAAAGGTAGTGACCTTGTGAATTTCACTGAAGAAAGAGAACTGCACTGGATATGTAAATTTCTTGCTGATAGGAAACCCAGTTTAAATAACAAGGTTTCTTTAAAACCTGTTCTTAGATCCAGGGATTTGCATAGATGATTCCTGAAGTCTGCTGATTGGTTTGTTTGTATTTTAAATAATGAGCAGCTGTGATGTGTAAATTAGTCTGAAGAA
>NC_056732.1:543280011-543300011 GCF_019279795.1 Protopterus annectens | reverse complement strand
TGCTTAAAAGTGCCTTTATCACTCTGTATCCAACAGCCGCTGTTCTGCCCAGCAACAAAATAAACAGACTTTGCAGATCTTGAACCCAGGACCCTGTATACTATAGCCACAGTAGTCAATAAGTAAGCCATCACAGCAGTGCATAAGTTTGAAGTATCCCCAAACAGATCCTCAATATAGCAAAACACAGTTTATATGTGAAAGGAATCTATATGCAGTTTTATGTGGTATGGCCTACTACATAACATAAATATGTGAGCTGAAGTACTGCATTAAGTCCAGATGTGAGGTGTCATTGTGATAAAGTGCTGAAATTCCCTAATAAACACAAGGACCCCATACAGAGTGCATACACATGAATCATGGATACCAAACACATATATAACATGCAATGAATAATAAATCAGTGCCAAACAGCAAATAGTATACAAATTAAAAATTAAGCAATGTTAAGCATTGCACAGCCCTGCTTACAAGGTGTAAGCAATGTGTAGGCCAGGTAAATCAGTTTGCCCATCGGTATACCCCTTTAAGCAATGCCAACCTTAGGTAAGCAGGTTTGCCCATAGCTTAGCAACCACGGCTAAGTGCATGGAATCGGCCCCATTTAAATACAACAGGCAGGAATACATCTCATAACTGGTTGCATCTTCCTCCTCAAATTGGAGTTCATACATTTCTCCCTGTATGCATATATTTTCTTCAGTCAGTCTGTTTTCTGTTTTCCTCCAGTCTCCACATGACAGCTTCCTGAAATCCTTCATAACTTACCTTGTTATGCATATTATGCCATATGGATAGATAAGAAATAGAAAAAGTAAGATGGAATTATGACAACCAAGCTTCTTTAAGGTTAGGAGAGCTTTAAAATCAATAAACTAACCTGATGAATCTTGGAACATATTCCAGTTGACTGATTACATTAACTCATTTAAATAAGTAATATTACTTTTATGGGTTTAACTTTTTCTACTAGGTTGTACCGTCAGTCTGACTGACTTCTTCATGGAATTCAGATTGTAAATATTGCACCTGTGTCGAGATCATTGGTGCTGTTAAACTGCTGTTTATTTTTCCTCTCTGGGATTATATTTATATATATAGTCATTTATTTACAGAATAAGTGGACTGAATCACTGATCTATAACCCCTTTAGGCTGCTATAATAGCAAGGAATCATGCTCATACATATATATATATATATATATATATATATATATATATATATATATATATATATATATATATATATATATATATATATACCACACACACACACACACACACACACACACACACACACACACACACACACACACACACACACATATATATATATATATATATATATATATATGTGTGTGTGTGTGTGTGTGTGTGTGTGTATATATATATATATATATATATATATATATATATATATATATATATGTGTGTGTGTATGTATACATATGTATATATAGCTAGCTAGGTATTTACTCACACACCAACACATGCATCAATATTTGTATTAATCCTTGCCATTACAATCAGAAGAAAAATATCCATGGATCAGCTCACTAACCCAGTACATAAGTAAATATATACAGTCATAGCAAATAAGTAATGAATAAATACTGCATATAAAAAGGTTGTTAATGTTATTAGCAGTGCCTTCACAATATAGAATGTTTAGAAAACAAGCAAATTCAGAGATGTACTTGTATCTAATCTTTACAACCTCAATTGAATTTTGGTCACAAAAAATACCTCAGCTTATGAACGGATAAGAAAAGTTCATACTGCAACTGTTCTCCACAGCAAAAGCTATTACACATGTTATCTCTACAATGGGTTCTACTTTTTTTTTGAAAACTGGATTTGATTCACATTTTATTTGTTCACCTATTGTGTGACTGAGGAAATCCATTAACTTGACAGTGATCTCAGGCTACCTCTGAATAGAGTCAATAACTCTTAGTCAAAAATAAAAAAAATAAAATGGATATTCTGTGTCATCCTATGTCAAGCACTCAATATCCTACCACAGGTAAATTCTGCATGCTTAGTCCATGTATTTTGGCTGCCATCCTATTTTATCTCTCCAGCCATCTTGATTCTTATGCATAATACTATTGGTTACTTCTTGTTTAAGCGCTTTCTTCCTTTCCTTAATCCTTCGATTATCCTCCCTGTATCAATGTCTCTCCCAGAATCAGCAGCCATCTGAAAACTAAGTTTTTGAATGAAAGGAAGGTGCCAGTATCTGGTGACATACAACTGGAAATATACCAAATAGTTGGGGAGTGGCCATCTGGCAGGACATTACAGTGAACTGCTGAAGTAAAATGTGAAATGGCCTTATGCCCTCTATTCCCCAAATCTGTGTATTGTCACTATTGCTGTAAGGAATTTTAAACCAACATCCCTTTGTTTCATCGAACATGTGACATTGTTCATCAAAGACTGTAAAATAGTTATGAATGTCTCAACAAATAAACTAAAAGTTATGTTTTTAGTAGATACCATTGCTGAATTACTGAGCTTTATAAATGAGAGACACAATAGGGAAAACATCATAATGTCGAGCTTGCTGCTGTATTATTTCAAGAGGCAGAGTATTTCAACATTTGTCTTCAGCTTGAATGTAGAAAAAAAATATGATTAACTTCTGCAAATTTGTTTTTTTCAGTGTTACGAAGTCCACATTCCCTGACATAGTTTTCTAAATGCTTTCGAACATCTGTCAAGTCCAAGCACTGAGGATAGAGCCTAATGTGATATTGCTTCACTACACAGAATGACACCAGAAGCAGAAAAAAACAGCACTTTTCTGTGCTACATGACAGCGTGTGTAAGCATCACAGATGAGATGGCAATAGTGTTTAACTTTATGTCAACTACCCAGACCAGCAGAGGGCACTGCAGCATAACAGGGGTAGTAGAAAGGGAATCTGGAGTAGCATAGGATAGATAAGGTACCAACACAGAAAGAATTATGATAGAAAAAAAGGGACAAGATATGTAGAAGAGTAACAAGGGGCAAGCAAATGGGGGAACAATGCATATAAGGAATATTTGACTGGACATTAGCCCAGGAAGACAAAAAGAAAAATAGGCTTAAAAGGGAAATAGAAAAGGACTCCTGCCATAGCAATAAATAATGAGACTCTAGACAGTTAAAGCTGGTAATGGTGGAGGAAAACATGAGCAGAGGAGTACACTTTTTAGAATGTGGGACGGGGGGGGGGGGGTTGCTCAGGAAAGTTTGGGCTGAATGTGTACATGGCACTTAGATTCATCACCTCTTTGGAAATATTTGGGAGCAGCAGATAGTTGCTATATTAACAGTGAGATGGGAATCTGCAGTGAATGAATTCATGGGGGGGTACAGTAGTATAGCAGTAGTGGTGATACTAGGTTGGAAAGAATAAAAATAGGATAGGCAAGAAATAGTAGGACATGGACAGAGTCAGAAGGGGCCAGGCAAATGGGGCAACAGGTAGGAAACAGAAGATGCAGGTAAGAGACACAGGAAAGGAAGGAAGGAAGCAAATAATAATGTGAAACTAAAAGGTGTGAAAATGTTACAGCCATAATTTTTCCCTAGAAAAAGTCAAGCTCATGGATTTGTAGTTTTCTGGCTATTATTTTACACTATTGTAGAGTGGTACCACCACCACTGTTCACTTCCACTCCCCAGAAACCATCCCTTCTCTACAGAAGATTTTGCACAGCTCTGCCATAGATCATAGCAAAACCTTTAAAGGCCTCCCTCAGTTCCATCAGTGCCTTTGCCACACGTGTCAGCATAGTCTGGGGGACAAAGGGAGTGGTTCTGTGGGACAGCCAATCATTAAAGGCATCAAGCAGAATTTAAGAGGGAGAGTTCTGTCAAAGATGGGCATGATTTTAGGCTAATTCTAATCAGTAGTGGCTTAACAGTGAAAGCATTAGTACTAGTTATTTGTTTATTCATTTTATACAAGAAATTCCAGATGAAGCAAACACATTTTCTTAGGAAGCCTTGCAAGAAAAAAACACAAAGAAACAACATAAGGTATATCAACATTGATGATTATACATTTCATTTGACACAGAAAATAAACATCTCCACAAGACAACTTACATTTACTTGGCAATATATTTTAAAATATTTAGAAATGACAGTAAAAAAACCTTTTTATTGCTGCTTTAACTTTAATTTAGAATAGGGTGAGAAAGAGGAACAAGCAGAAAAACACATTGAGGATATAAGAAGGTTAGCAACACACCTAGGAAAGAATATTAATGGAGAAGAAAAAGAGGTAAATGCTAGATGATGCCACACTCATAATTCCTGTTTAACTGACAAGTATCACTGTAACAGTCACCTGAGTAACTGCTTATGTGCAACTTTATACAGTTTATGTAACAAGGTACTGCACAGACTGGAACCTGCCATTGTAACAGTAATTACAGAGACTGTTGCCATGGAAAAAGAAGGAAAGTATATGTTTGCAGAGCAGAAGGTGTATGAAAGAGCCTGTTGATGTAAAGTAGAGCTAAGAGTGGCACATTTAATTGTTTAATGGAGAAAAGCAAGGATGTGTCTGTGTATTACCTGAATTCTATCTAGTCAGCCTTCCTACAACAGTATAGTTGGTGACTTCTCAATGGCTGGCCACTAGCAATTAAAGCGGTTTATTTTTTATAAGTGCATTTCACTTGAGATAACTGAGGCAATATAAATTGTTTGGGATCGTCAATGCTTAGAGGATGGTAGGGAGCAGATAATCCCTGGTCATTAATAAATGCATATGATTTGCCCTGTGAAAGGATATAGATGCCCGAATGTTGTGATCCATGTGGGAATGAATGACCTTTCAGATGGGATCATACATGAGATAGAAATGGCCAAGAAGTGGTAGTGGCACCACTCTCATGTAATACCTGGGTCAAAGGCCATTGCTTTTTGCTAGGAAATGATAACATAGTTTGGCTGCTGTCTCACTAAGTAGTATGAGGGGCAGGTGGTTGTGAGAGAGATGGAGGAAGGAGTAGTGTAAGGGACAGGTGATTGTGAGAGAGATGGAGGGAGGGGTAGTGTAAGGGACAGATAATTGTTTGAGAGATGGAGGGAGGATAGTGTAAGGGACAGGTGATTGTGAGAGAGATGGAGGGAGGCGTAGTGTAAGGGACAGATAATTGTTTGAGAGATGGAGGGAGGATAGTGTAAGGGACAGGTGATTGTGAGAGAGATGGAGGGAGGGGTAGTGTAAGGGACAGATAATTGTTTGAGAGATGGAGTGAGGATAGTGTAAGGGACAGGTGATTGTGAGAGAGATGGAGGGAGGGGTAGTGTAAGGGACAGATAATTGTTTGAGAGATGGAGGGAGGGGTAGTGTAAGAGACAGGTGATTGTGAGAGAGATGGAGGGATGGGGTAGTGTAACGGACAGATAATTGTTTGACAGATGGAGGGAGGATAGTGTAAGGGACAGGTGATTGTGAGAGAGATGGAGGGGATGGGGTAGTGTAACGGACAGATAATTGTTTGACAGATGGAGGGAGGATAGTGTAAGGGACAGGTGATTGTGAGAGAGATGGAGGGATGGGGTAGTGTAACGGACAGATAATTGTTTGACAGATGGAGGGAGGATAGTGTAAGGGACAGGTGATTGTGAGAGAGATGGAGGGAGGGGTAGTGTAAGGGACAGGTGTTTGTGAGAGAGCTGGGGGGAGGAGTAATGAAAGGGACAGGTGATTGTGAGAGTGAGATGGAGGGGGGTAGTGTAAGGGGCAGGTAATTGTTTGAGAGATGGAGGGAGGGGTCGACTAGAAGGATGAGATGCTGTTCAGCAGGGATAAGTTCCATCTCGTGTACCATGGAAACGCATTACAAAGCAAAAGCAAATAAGAGACATTAGGGGGATTGTACATCTAAACTAAGATGAGGAGGAGTATAAATATGGAGATTGTTTATGAACAGCAGAATAAAGCAAATGAAGAGAGAGGAGGCTGGTATGCATAAAGCAAGATGTAGTTAAGGAAAGCAACAAATGAAAAGCAAGGTTGTGCAGCGGACATTAACAGGGTGACACAGACCAACAGACAAATGGACAGGCAGAAGAAGTAACATGGATGAGATGACTGATATATAGAGATAAAAAACAGAAGTATGGAAAGAATAAAAGCTTGTAATTCTTTGCAGGCAGTTGTTGCTGTAAAGCAAAAGGTGCATTTGATAGGGGCAGTCAGAGATAATGAGAGTGCAGGAAGCCAGCTGCAGGAGAAGTGCACCAAAAGACAAGTAGGGAGAGTGATAAGAATGAAAGGGAGGGCAGTAACAATGCAGGGAGAAGCAGCAGGTGATGATCACACAGAGACTGAGAATACAAAGGGTAGAAGAATGCCAGAGCAGGAAATGTTTGGTCAGATGTGTAGCAGATGGAAACTAGTAGGAAAGGGAGATTAAGGAAGTATGCATAAGTGAAAACACTAAAAAATATATTACAACATTAGATATTAAAAACTGCAGTAGGGAGACACCATTCTGGAAAAGTTGAATGGGGCAAAGGGAGAATGGATTGAAAGGAGAGGAAGGAAGATAACAATGAATGCAGTGAAAAAGGACTTATAAATCTGAGGTTTTGTTATGGCCTCTAGTAGTGCTATACAAGGGGTTTTGCAAAGAGATGGTAGTTCTAGGGGACTGGAGTTGGGCAGTGATGGTATCCCTCTGCAAGAATGGATCAAAATGTTGCCCAGGAAACCAGAGACTACTGAATCTGACTTTATTATTAGACAAAGTAATGGAAGTCATGCTGAAGTCAAGAAATACTTATACTATTCCAGGAGCTGAATAGGATTTTCAACAAATGCCAACATGAATCAGTTTGAGTAAATCCTAACAAACTGATGTCAGCTGAAACTGGGCCACTAATGAAATAGATAATGGTTGGTCTGTGGATGAGCTCTATATGGATTTCAGGAAAACCTTTGTGTCAGTGGCACTCTGCAGGTTTCTAGCAGATATGTGAGGGCTAGGAGTGGCACAAACTTTGTGGATGACAAATGAGTGGTTGTATAACAAAGAGTAGAAACCAATTGTGAGGTAGGATAGTGACACAGTGGTGTCTTGAAGGGTTTAGTTATGCACCCAGCAGATCACTCCTTAGGTGGGGTGAAAAAAAGAGAGCCAGAGAGAGAACAAGAATGAAGAGATATCTACCCTAATGACACAGGTGACAGTGTTCTAAAGATGAAAATATTCAGGATTCATTAGGGGAAAAACACTTGTTAGTAACTAGCAAGAAGAAGGATAGCATCAAGGGCAAATTAAAGGGAAAGGATAGTGTTGAGGGCAAATTAAATTATGGTGGCTGTAAGTTTGTGTATATGTGAGGAAGTGTATGTGTGTGTGTGTGTGTGTGTGTGTGTGTGTGTGTGTGTGTGTGTGTGTGTGTGTGTGTGTGTGTGTGTGCGTGTGTGTGTGTGTGTGTGTGTGTGTGTGTGAGTGTGTGTGTGTGTGTGTGTGTGTGTGTGTGTGTGTGTGTGTGTGTGTGTGTGTGTGTGTGTGTGTGCGCGCGTATGTGCATGTATGTGTGTGCATGTATGTGTTTGTGTGCGTGTGTGCGTGTGTGCGTGTGTGTGTGTGTGTGTGTGTGTGTGTGTGTGTGTGTGTGGCTGTGGGTGTGCGGCTGTGGGTGTGGGTGTGCAGCTGTGGGTGTGTGGCTGTGGGTGTGTGGGTGTGTGTGTGTTAACTTAATGTTATCCCCAGATAACAGATGTTATAAAAATATGCATATAGTTCAGTTTATTTATTTATTTATACCCTTGATACATTATCAAAAGTATATTTACACTTTTAGCATGTCTTCAACAGTTTATCTGCATTATTGGCACACCACTAAAGCTTCTAAAATCTCTCTGCTATGCCATATTTAGACTACATGCAAGGAAGTAAACTTCACCCGTTATAAGAGCAAAAATTTGGGAAAAAACACACACAGATCTGTAACTAGGGTGAGGTGAAGGTGGCAGCTGCCATGGTGATTTATTACATTTCTAGTAAGTAGCTTTTGCTACAGTTTCACAGTGGAATAGCTTTTTTTGGTTTTGGGTCATTAACTTTAAGTCGAGGGGGATGCCAGTTTGGAGAACTGTACAGAAATCAGGTGACGTAGCTATAGTTCTGCATACACAAACCCATAAAATTTAATTTCACACATGATACACCCAAAAAAATATGAGTACATGCCCATCTATAACATCTCTACCATCCTAACTCTACTCATCTATTTAAAGAAAAAAGAAGAGGTGAAACACAAACCTCATCTGCCGGTCACTTTCGTGTAAATAAAAAGAATCCCGATTCAGTAAACTTCCATGCAGGAATAGCTTATTCCTGCATGGAAGCAACCATTTAGGAGCAGCACAGCAGCGTGCCATGCATAGCAATGAAGGCACGCTGCCTGAGCTCCTAAATGTACACAGAGCTTGGATGAGTGCAGGAGGCTTGTCTGAGAGCAGATTTCTCACAATATACATGCCCGTGCAGTCAAGAACTGCAGTTTAGCTATTACAATGAGTGAGACCACTCATAGGGAGTAGCATAGCCCCAGCAACACCCCCCCCAAGTTTATAAGAGCAATATTTAAAATATAACAATATAAACAATTTACTTTTTATTATATCAAACAGATTAAATTTAACCGTAAGTGCGTGGGTTTGCCCATTGCTTAGCTACGATACTGTAGCTTAAATGGCAAAAGAAGAGAAATATCAAGATACAAGCAAATGAAACAGTACTGCAATAGTGTAGTGGTCAGAGCATTCCGGTCTATATTGAATCAGTGAACTCTTAAAAAAGCGAACGCTGATGCATCGACCCTAGTTCAGCAAACGCTGAAAATCCCGAACACCTGGAACAGAGAATTTTTTCTCAGGGAAAGAAATCACTGGGCCGGTTTCGGGAGTTTGCCATTTCCTCCATTGTGGTGTGATCTCGGAGTTGGTATATTTAAGTAGGGGGGTGCGGGGGGGGGTAAAGTCCCCCACATTAAATACTGTTTTAAGTTTTTTTTTGTTTTTTTTTTTGTGGAACAGCAATTTTTTTTTTCCTGGGGAAAAAAATCGCTGTTCTGAGTGTTCAGCATTTTCAGCATTTGCTGAACTAGGGTCGATGAATAAGTGTTCACTTTTATAAGTGTTCGCTTATTTAATATAGGCCTGAGCATTCACCTTATGAGCAGACATTCCCGGTTTAAGTATCACTCTAGTGCATTCCATTTTCCATGTCAAATCACTTTATGAACAATATTTTTTGTTGTATAACCTACTAAATAGCATATATTTGTGAGCTGGAGTACTGCATTAAATGCAGATGTGAGGTGTCATTGTAATAATGTTGTAAAATCCACAAATAAACACAAGTGCCCCATACAGTATATGTACACTTGAATCAGGGATACAAATCGAAGATATAATGTGTAATGAATGATAAATCCATACAGTGTCCAAATCCACCACTTTCCCAAGCACCATGTTACATTTCTGTCTAAATTAGTGTCGGGGTAAGCAGGATTAAGCACTATGAATCAGTAGTAAGTGGAAGTAATCATATTTAAGCAGCAGTAAGCAGGTTTAAGCCTGTTTGCATGGAGGTAAGCAATGCACACAGGTTAAGCAATATTGAAGCTAACTCTCTGTAAGCATATTTAACTGGAAGTTAGCATTGCTTACCGTAGGGCAAACTCACACAAACCCACTTACAATTGCTTAAAAGTGCCTTTATCACTCTGTATCCAACAGCCGCTGTTCTGCCCAGCAACAAAATAAACAGACTTTGCAGATCTTGAACCCAGGACCCTGTATACTATAGCCACAGTAGTCAATAAGTAAGCCATCGCAGCAGTGCATAAGTTTGAAGTATCCCCAAACAGATCCTCAATATAGCAAAACACAGTTTATATGTGAAAGGAATCTATATGCAGTTTTATGTGGTATGGCCTACTACATAACATAAATATGTGAGCTGAAGTACTGCATTAAGTCCAGATGTGAGGTGTCATTGTGATAAAGTGCTGAAATTCCCTAATAAACACAAGGACCCCATACAGAGTGCATACACATGAATCATGGATACCAAACACATATATAACATGCAATGAATAATAAATCAGTGCCAAACAGCAAATAGTATACAAATTAAAAATTAAGCAATGTTAAGCATTGCACAGCCCTGCTTACAAGGTGTAAGCAATGTGTAGGCCAGGTAAATCAGTTTGCCCATCGGTATACCCCTTTAAGCAATTAGGTAAGCAGGTTTGCCCATAGCTTAGCAACCACGGCTAAGTGCATGGAATCGGCCCCATTTAAATACAACAGGCAGGAATACATCTCATAACTGGTTGCATCTTCCTCCTGTAGGCACTATGACCAGTTAGTGAGAAGGAGTGCACTTTCGGGCGCAGCGCTGGGCCATCCAGGAGTCCAAAGTCATTGCAGGACTCCTTGTCAAAGACCATGACCAGAGACTGCTGCAGGGCAAGTACCAGGGTTCCTAATATAAAGCGGACATCTGGGACCATCTTGCACATAACCTCACCAGTGCCACTGGCATACCTCGAACTGGTGAGCAGGTCAGGCATCACTATGCTGACCTGAAGTGGAGAAAGAGATAACTCTTGGATCAGTAGATCCAAGAGGCTAGGTGGATGGGGGGATGTCCAAGTCATGTGTAAGTATCAGTCTACTACCTGTTTAATAATTGACAGCTCATGTATATTATGGATAGATATGGCTAAATATTGTTGTCATATCTTTGACAGTGGCAGACGAGCTGGCTGTGAACAGGAAGCCCATGCCTGTAGACTACAGAGGTTGTGTTGCGAGGCAGGTTAGTAATAATCTTGCATGTGCTTACTGTCATAAGAAATAAATCTAAGTAGTACAAAGTTAATTGCCAGTATAAAACCTGTATTGTGTATGGCATGTACTGAATACACCAGACAATATGGCAGGAAGAGTCTCATATAGGTTGTATGTAAATTAAAGGTTAACAGCCTGACAATAAAGGTCTAACTGCTGGACTGCTTGTATTTACTCTGGTATCATATGGAAATATCTTGCAATCTCTTAATAGTACTGATGTATTAAGCACTGTTACCACACTGTGCTACATAAATAAAATGTGTAGTAATGTCTGTATATGACTGTTGTAATCACAATAGGTCATATTGTACAACTGAGAGAGACTTAGACAGAAAACAGTGAACAAATAGACAACATAATCCAAATAGCACACTCAAATGAGACGTTAACTGTTGTATTTTTAGCACACACAGCCATGGTTCGAATCCTGGGAGTGGTAGTAAACTGTATGCAGAATCATACCCCACAACTGTACAGATTTGTCCAGAATGTCCAGTTAATTGGCCCATATCCACTGCCTGTTACCCTGACCCCCTGGCAAATCAGTGGGATGATCCCAGAAGTTTAGGTAACAAATAATGACATACAACTGATTGTCAGACATCATAACTGACAGAAATATATCTATAAGAACAAACTTGTCACTCTAGCAACTCACCAAAATGTCATGAGAGTAATAAGCAAAGTATGTCTCATCTCCACCCCCATGTTGTGAAGCTATGACCAGGGTGTGTGCAGTAATAGAATGAGACATATGTGCATAATAATAATGTGGACTCTGGTAATATGTGTGGCAACATTCAGGTAGTGCTAACAAACATTCCCCACACAGGTCTGTCAAATATGAAAACTGCGCCTAGAAATAAAAGATTGAAATCCTGGACTGGTACTGTTTACTCTGTTATTGTATGGCACTGTTAGTGTTGCAGTTGCTCTGAATAATAAGGTATTACTCATCACTGTCATCCACACTGTGCTACATAATAAAACTGTCTAAGAAACCCTGTATAAGAGTGCTGTAATTACAAAGTCAGACTGTAAAATCATGGGAGACTTATAGACAGAAATCAGAGAAGAGATACACAGCAATATCTATATAGCACACTCAACTGTGACGTACACTGTTTTATTTTTAGCAGACATGGTTCAAATCCTGGGACTGGTGGTAAGCTGTATGCATAATCATACTCCTCAACTGTACAGATTTGTCCAGAATGTCCAATTAATTGGCCCATATCTGCTGGTTGTTACCCTGTCCCCCTGGCATATCAGCGTGCTAATCTCTGACATGTAGGCAGTATTTAATGTCATATAACTGACTGTCAGGCCTGTAAATATATGAAAAATGTCTAGGGAAACAAACCAGTCATTGCAAAACTCATCAAAGGTTTATGAGTGCAATAGTCAAGATATGTCCCAGTTTCACCTGCATGTTGTCAAGACATGCATAGAGTGTATGCAATAAGAGGTGGACAGGTATGTGAATAACTTCAACCTGGAATCTGAGAATATGCATAGAAACAGTCAGGTAGTGTTAACAAACAATACCTCCACAGGTATACCAGGTAAGAGATGTATACTGCAGGTGAAACTCAGTTCATGTACATAGTTGTCTACATCCATACTTCTGTCCAAACTAAGGCCATAGGGTAGTGTAATAATACCTGTAAGGTACAGATCACAGCACTGACTAGGAAAGTAATAAGAACTACAGGGATATACAAGTTAATAGACATCTTTCTCTCCCTCCCACCATATCTGCAACAATAAACTAAATACACAACTCAATCCGTATGTGCACTATTAAATCTACTGTTGGGATATATGTCCTATTGTTTGATAAATATTTAAATTTGGTTCTATGCATGTGCTATGTTGAAATACTCCCACACTGGTGGCATGCTGCCATCAATGTACCTGCATGCTGTTGTAATGGTTACTGTGGTTCCATAAATGTATATGTTCTGATTGCTATGCAACTGTTCCATATCTGGTGTTTCAGGTTAATCAGATTATCTATGCACGCTGTCATACCTAATCCTGGAATATGTTAACTATTACAAACCCACATATGTTGTAAAACTGAAACTCCATAGCACGTTTGGAAAGGCCGGTTCCACCAGACCCATCTCTCCCACCTCATCTGGCCATGGCACCAGGCACCAGCACATCTGGGACCCACCCAGGACCTCCTCATCCAGTGGTCCTGCACCACCTTCGGAAGGAACTGCCTCAGGGGATGGGGCTCGCCACCCTCTCCTGGGAGCAGGCACGGACAGGACACTGTCACCCATCGCCAGGTCTGCAGTCTGGGATGTAGCGAGCTCCTCAGGGAGTTTGGAGATCTGCTATGCCAGCTTGAGGGCCATGTTGCACAAGGAGAGGATCAGCCTGTCCCTCCTACTCACCCCCCTGCACAGCCACCGTTGGGTTCATGAAAGTGCAGTGGAGACTGCCCATGGGTGGGGACCTCAGTCCCACTGTTTCCACTAGGGGGCTCATGGGCTACCGACTTCCAAACAACCCTCCCCATCCAAGGTGTTTAACCTCTACAAGTGTCATATACCACCCCTGTATGCTGTCTTGTCTGTTATCCTACCCAACCTACCTCCCCAAATATGCCTACTATCCCTCCCCAACATCCCACTCTCACCTTAAAAAAAAAAAGTGCAATCCATTCCCAAAAAAAAAATCTTGCCCGATACATAGCTGTCCATTTCGCACAATTGTCCACCGGACACATGTAATCTGGTCTAAATGGCTTCACAACATATTATTGTTGTCCTTACCCCTCACTCAGAGGTATGAGTGTCCAAATCTATCTCAAAATCAGTGTATATGCACAGCTGTTATTGTAGAAAAAAAGGGCATCTATCAACCTTCCCTACACCTCTCCTTCACATCCATAGCTATTTTCCCTACTGTCTTCCCCTCTTTTTGCCCTTTTCACCACTTTCCTATCAATCCTTTTTCATTTCTTTCAAAGAAATTAGCGTGGGGGTAAGCGGGAGTAAGCACTTTTAAGCAGCAGTAAGCGGGTTTAATCCTGTTTGCGTGGGGGGAAGCAGTGCCTACACAGGTTAAGCAATTAAGAAGCTGAGTATAAGAAACTGTAACCTGAAGTTAGCATTGCTTACCATCATGCAAACCCACTTACAACTTCTTAAAATTGCCTTAATCACACTGTATCCAATGGCCCTTGTTCTGCCCAGCAACAAAATAAACAGCCTTTGCAAGGCTAGAACCCAGGACCCCGCACGCCATAGTGATTTACTACTAAGCCATGTCAGATATACATAACCCTGATGTTTTCAAAAGCATATCATCCAGCACAGTTATTTTATTTATTTTTATTTATTTTACATTTGTTAACCGGGCTAGTCTAGCTGGATACATATCCATTTTCAGTAGAGGCCCGAGGAGAAAAGCTCCAATCAAACAAACAAACAAAAATTTATACATGTTAGAGAATAGACACACAAATAGTGATACAAATATTGATTAAAGTACATGCTGTAGTTTAAGCATGGTATTAGTTTCACTTGGGGTGTAAATAGACAAGATCAGGGTAAAAAACCTCAATTGTGATTTGAAGTGAGAGATTATAGAGGTCTAAATAGGAGAACGTGCTAGGAGGAAGTGAGGCTAGTAGGGTATGAGCTATGAGGTTAGTCAGGTGGACGACAAGGACATATCCATTGGGATATGAGATATTCTTTTAGGTTGTTTTTGAATTGGGTGCGTGAAGTTGAGAGTCTTAGGTAGTTTGGCAATGAGTTCCACGGTTTCCCAATGGAGTTAGCGTAGAGGGCATCCCCACCTGAGTTCTTAGCTTTAGTGGTAAGGATAAGAGAACTGTTGGATGATCTAAGACTATTTAGATTAGAGTAAGGGGCCAGAATGCTGGATAGTGATGGAGTTTTATCAGGGTGGTTGACTATTTTGTAGGCCTCGGTGAGTTGGTTAAGTTTGAGGAGATTAGGCAGTTCAAGCCAGCCAAGGGTCCTCAAGTTAAGACAATGGTGGGTTCGATAAGGGGAACCTGTTATAAATCTAGCAATATGGTTGTAAGCACGAGAGAGCATGTTAAGTTCACGTTTATTGAGGAAAGAGAGGACTGGGGATGCGTAGAGGAGGGGAGAGAGAAGATGGGTGCGGGCAATAGTTAATTTGGTAGAAGGAGTTAAGAAGTTTTTAATTCTGTACATAGATCCTAATTTTTTGTTAACAGACTTTATAGTTTGAGTAATGTGCAGGTCAAATTTGAGCTTGTGATCAATAGTTACTCCAAGTAGTTTGGTACTGGTGACAGGGGTTATTTAAGTCCCATTGTTAGATTTAACATGGAAGGTTATTTTGTTAGCGTTTGGAGGTTCTTTTTCCTGGGAAGAGGAAGCATTGGGAAAGAATAGTAGTAGTTTCGTTTTAGTTGGATTAAGTAGGAGTTTCAAGTCATTGAACCATTTTTCAATTTGAGAAAAACAATGTTGAGTAATAGTTTGGAGATTCAAGATGGAGACGTCAGAGCAGATTAGGGTGGAGTCACGCATATTGTATGCAGGTGGATTTAGGGATGACTGATTTAAGGTTGTTTATGTAGATGGAAAACAGAAGTGGACCGAGTATGGAGCCCTGAGGTACACCTATGGAAATTGGGAGTAGTCCTGATTTACAGTTTTGCCACAGGACAGCTTGTTGCCTACCCGAGAGGTAGGTCTTAAACCAGCTTAGTGCTGGTGTGTCCAGATGCAAGGCTTCAAGGGTGTTAAGGAGGAGCTGATGATTGACCATATCAAAAGCTTTTGATAGGTCCAAAAAGAAGGCAGAGGATATAAGTTTGTTGTTGCGGTTGTTATTGATGGAGTCAACAAAGGAAAGGAGGGCGGTAGTTGTACTATGGTGGGGGCGAAAGCCATGTTGGGAGTTGGACAGGAGATGATTAACAGTTAGGTAGTGAAGAAGTTGCTTGTGGATGCATCTCTCCATGATTTTCGCTATTGGGGATAAGATAGCTATTGGTCTATAATTTGAGATTTCCATGGAGGAACCTCCTTTGTGAAGTGGAATGATATAAGAGATCTTCCAGATAGTAGGGATATACGTCTCAGCTATTGTTCTATTGATAAGGATGGATATTGGGTAGTCTATTACATCAGATGCAATTTGTAAGAATTCTGCAGGGAGGTGGTCAGCGCTAGGGTGGTTGGCCTAAGTTTTTTAGTAGAATGCATTATACGAGGAAGATACTGGCTTTAACTTGAACGGGTAGGGTGAGAGCGTGCTGTTGAACAGCAGATTGTGAAGTGGAAGTTAGTTGACTGGCTAGATTTAGGACAGTCTCAGTGAAGAAGGAGTTGAAGGTATTGGCTACTTCTTCCTGTCCTTTCTCTACAAGATTCTCGGGGGTTGGGGTGGAGGTTTTCCCTGGGTGCAGAAGGTTGTTAAAGCCTGCCCAGAATTTCTTTGGGTTGTTCTGGTGTTTGTGCTGGAGGTGATAGAAGTATTGTTTTTTGTCCTGGGTAACAGCTGCTTTGGTGGTGTTTCTTAGTTGTTGAAATTTAGTGCGATCTTGGGAGGATTTTGTGGCCTCCACTTATCCCAGGCTTGGTTACGAGTTTAATTTTGGTTTTGGTTTCCTTTGTTAGCCAAGGTGCTATACGAGGTTTGGATCTAATTTGTCTCTGTGGGGCATGTGCATCAAGTATCTTGAGAAATGTGTCATTGAAGTGTGAGACACTCTCATTAATTGGAAGGGTTTTTAGTAAGGACCAGTTGCAAGATTTCAGGTCAGCAAGAAATAGTTGTGGGACAAATTTCTTTTTGTTTCTGATTAGTCTATAAAGGGGGGGGTTGGAAGTTGGGCATTTATGTTTAATGATATAAGTAATTAGGTGATCACTGAGGTCACTGGGAAGGGTACCTGTGGTATAGTTATTTGAGTCCTTATTAGTAAGGATCCAGTCAATGATGCTTTCTTTTTGAAGAGAGTTGCCTAATCTAGTTGGGGATAGGATGTTTTGGGAAAAACCATGTAGATTGATAGGTTTTGGAGTTGAGTGGGTGGAACAGAGAGACCAATCTATATTGACGCCTCCAAGTACCATGGTTTCTTGTGGGTAGCTGGTGGATAGCCAGCTCAAGGTTTGCTCCAGGTTTTCTATGTTGTTCCCTGGTGGGATATAAGTTACGACAAGGTTGATGCATTTTTTAGAGTTTAAGCAGATCTGTAGGGCTATAATTTCTAGGTTAGAGATTGTAGGAGGTTGAATTGGGTTCTTAAGGATATTCAGGGTGTTTTTATACATAACAGCTATACCTCCTCCTTTTTTTTTTGTACGATCAGCCCTAAAAATATTATACCCAGGTGGAAGGATATCTTCATTCTTAGTAGATGGCTTTAGCCATGTTTCGGTTAGACACATAATTTCAGGGGAATGAGTTGCTATAATGGCGTGTAGGTTATGAACTTTGTTATTAATGCTTATTAGGTTCAGATGTAATATTAGTAGAGAGTCAGAAGAATTTTGGGTAAAATTATTAGAGTGAGAGTCTGGCGTGGTGGTGGGACCAGGGTTAGGGTGAATATCGCCGCCGATGTTCATACAATTTTTTAGGTAGACTAGTAATCTCTGTAGTTTAAATAGAATTTTGAGGTTAGCTTTGTTATGTGGAGATTTGGGGTAATGGAGTGTAGTGTTGGCTAATTTGGGGGATACAAATTTGTCCTGGTATAGTGAAGGTAGTATAGAGAAGGCTTGGTCATTACATTGGGAGTTGGTGTAACGCTTAGGGAAAGGGATACCTAAGAGAGTTTGGTTTTCAAATGCTGATAGGAAATAAGTAGTGGTGAGAAGTAAGGTTATTAGGGGAGTTATATTGAGAGCATATTTGGCCATGTTGGGGATTGAGAAAGGGTAGTGGGAGAGGGATAGGACTTAGATTAGATTTTATTAATGGGTATGGGCGGAGAGGTGGGAGGAGTCGTGAGGAGTGACAGGGGAGCTTTGTATTTGCTAAGAGGGAGAGTGGGAGGGACTTTTTGTTCCTATAAGAGTAGGGGTACTGGGGGCGGGTGGGATAAGGGGGCAGGGAGGGGAGCGGAGCGGGGCATACACCACTAGGAGAATCCCAGGGTCATAGAGGACACAGCAAAAAATGAGTGAAACTCCGTACAGAGGAGTTCAAATACTGCTCTTTTTATGTTAAGGTAAGGATCCAGATAAGTAGGCACCTTTAGACTAGTGCTCTTGAATTTTATACACTTTTGCGACTAGTACGCTTGATTTTTAGGCACTTTTGCAGCTAGTACGCTTGACCTTTTTAAATTTAACAGGTAGAAAAAATTTGTGTTTACCCTGTTGATTTAACTTTAATAGAGTTTGCTTTCTTTAATAGAGGGTTCTGCTTGTGGAGTACGTTGAAGTTGTTTGTTGCCGTAGAGCGGGTTTATGGGTCTTGCGGGAGGGGGGTTACCTGAAACACAAGGGAGAGAGACAGGAGTATTAAACCAACTTTGCTCTGATTTCAAATGCACGGCAAGTATTCATGAAACATACATTCAGGGTGATCAATAGTTCCATACAACTTCAGGCCTAGTCGCTAAATGATATAGTTCTAAAGGACGCCAGATGTGCGTCAGCAACACTTGCAACTGTTAGGTCAGTACATTTACAGTTTGCGATGGCAAGCAACACACTACAGAGCAATTCTTTTCACAACAAATGCAGAGTAATCCACTATAAATCAAGACAGAATGTTTTCTGTTGAAAAGGATGCCAGATACAGTTCAGTAACACGTGCAGACTTCCCCATAGTATGATACACAGCTTACGTTAACGAGCAGACCTGCCACAGAGTAGTGAAAAATATTACAACAGAGCAGGAATCACACCACAATCTTGTTCACGAGCCCTCTAGAAACACTCTCATATAACACAATTTAAGGTTAATTAGAGTCAGAATGAGTGTTACCTGTGTGCCGCTGGATGCGACTGGGTGGGTGAGCCGTCAGGACCTACTACAGGTTCGTTTAAGGATAGCGTTGAGCCAGCAGTATTATTTATTAACTTTCTGACGTCAACATACACCACCACACCACTAGGAGAATCCCAGGGTCATAGAGGACACAGCAAAAAATGAGTGAAACTCCGTACAGAGGAGTTCAAATACTGCTCTTTTTATGTTAAGGTAAGGATCCAGATAAGTAGGCACCTTTAGACTAGTGCTCTTGAATTTTATACACTTTTGCGACTAGTACGCTTGATTTTTAGGCACTTTTGCAGCTAGTACGCTTGACCTTTTTAAATTTAACAGGTAGAAAAAATTTGCGTTTACACTGTTGATTTAACTTTAATAGAGTTTGCTTTCTTTAATAGAGGGTTCTGGTTGTGGAGTACGTTGAAGTTGTTTGTTGCCGTAGAGCGGGTTTATGGGTCTTGCGGGAGGGGGGTTACCTGAAACACAAGGGAGAGAGACAGGAGTATTAAACCAACTTTGCTCTGATTTCAAATGCACGGCAAGTATTCATGAAACATACATTCAGGGTGATCAATAGTTCCATACAACTTCAGGCCTAGTCGCTAAATGATATAGTTCTAAAGGACGCCAGATGTGCGTCATCAACACTTGCAACTGTTAGGTCAGTACATTTACAGTTCGCGATGGCAAGCAACACACTACAGAGCAATTATTTTCACAACAAATGCAGAGTAATCCACTATAAATCAAGACAGAATGTTTTCTGTTGAAAAGGATGCCAGATACAGTTCAGTAACACGTGCAGACTTCCCCGTAGTATGATACACAGCTTACGTTAACGAGCAGACCCGCCACAGAGTAGTGAAAAATATTACAACAGAGCAGGAATCACACCACAATCTTGTTCACGAGCCCTCTAGAAACACTCTCATGTAACACAATTTAAGGTTAATTAGAGTCAGAATGAGTGTTACCTGTGTGCCGCTGGATGCGACTGGGTGGGTGAGCCGTCAGGACCTACTACAGGTTCGTTTAAGGATAGCGTTGAGCCAGCAGTATTATTTATTAACTTTCTGACGTCAACATACACCACCACACCACTAGGAGAATCCCAGAGTCATAGAGGAC